>NC_053434.1:102995807-103119553 GCF_007990345.1 Gossypium hirsutum
TGAATTTGACAAATTCATGTATTTTTATACTTTCCAAATATATAATACATTGAAGTTCAACTAATTTATTCATAATATTACATTTCATTCTTATAATTTATATAGCAAATAAAATCCAAATCTATATTTCCACGTTAATGTTCTCAAATGCCAAATTAAAATTTCTTTGAGAGAAAGTATAGGGATGATAGTACAGGTATAAATACATATTTGAGCAATTAAAAAGTAGAATCGAACTAAATATAAAATATAAATAAATTAGAGAGAAGAATAATCCGAACTAAACCTCACACATAACAATAACATATGGTGGGACTGAAGACCCACATATAATAATTATGAATGGTAGAACTTAAATTTAGATATACAAAATTCAGGATCTCAACCTTTGCCAATTGTATCAGCTGATTGAGCAAAATTAATTTTTTTAATGACTAACATATTTTGCATATCAAATATATAATTATGAAATTATTAATTGATTCTAGCACCTACATGGTTTCAGTTATTTTTAAAAAAAAAATCTAATTCGTTCCCAGATTAAAAAGAAAAACTAGGGTCAAATGAAATTCTGCTACATTCTCACTCTTTTTTAATCAAGTTCTATTAATTTGGTATAAGAGTCGATCGCAAGATAATTCAATACAAAAATGTTATTATTATTATTTTTGCATAATCTCAATGTTTTTAGTTAAATTTAATACTTATCTTTTTTTAGTTAAATTTGACCCTTAGGTTTAGAAAAAAAAGAGTTAAATTATTTTTAACGAAAATATTGACTAAAATATTAAATTTTTAACGATGTTGGTGTGACAATCTACATGTATTTTATGTTGACATGGTACTATTTATTTTATATGTCATGCCAACAAAATATTTAAAAAATTTCAACATATATATATATAATGCTTATGAAAAAAAAACACTAACATGAAGTACATGTGGATTGCTATACAAGCTACCATGTTTAAAAAATTAACAGTATTTCTATTAAAAAACAGCAATTCAATTCCTTTTAAATGGTTGATGGTCAAATATAACTTCTTCTTTTCTTAAAGTTAGAAGTAAAATTTAGCTATAAAAGAGCTAAATTGAAAAAAATATAAATGTTAACGACTAATTTTAACATTATACGGAAAATCTTTTTATTTAAGAAATAATAAATATTCTTATGAGAATATTTTTATTTTTTAATATTCTAATATAACATTTGAGCACAAGACACCAAAATATCGTGACTCTCAACTTTACTATTTTATAATTTGTTCTTTCATATATTCTTATAAATTTATTATTTGATATAGGTTAAAATGCAACTATATATCTCATTTATTTATTTATTTTTTTTAAAATATCAATTAAGTATATATCATCCTATCTTAAATTTTCTTGTGGAGCTGTATTATATATTTCAAAAGATAAATTTCCCAGTTATTACTCCCTGTAAACAGGCTATCTAGCCATCAATGCCCAAGGATATTGCGCAAGAGGTTTTAACAATCATCAATTCATTACAAATGCATGTGCATCATTTGAATTCCCCATTACATTCAACACAAAACAAAGGCAAACCGGCTCGAAATATAACATTTATGACAGTTGAAAGAAACAGATTATTACGGAACACCCAGATGATGAAAAAGAAGAAGATAGCGCTGATGTCAGATCCTGGAATCCATGGCCATGATGGTGCTGAGATTCATGGGGTGCATGTACTCATTGGATCCAGTCATTATTTGTTCCACAATCAATCTGTTAGCCTTCTCTGATGGATGGAATGGATCCCAAAATGCATAGAGAGCTCTGTTGGGACATAAATTTGACAGCTGAGTGCAGAGACCAAGTCCATTGTACGGTCCTTGTCCACAACAGGCTATCTGTGATGTTACGAATCCTGTTCCAACCATCACAAAGAGTCAGGTTAACTTAAAAAAGAAATAATAATGACGGGGGAATGTTGAGATTTGGGGAAGCTAGGAAAGTACCGAAGGCTCGAGGGTCACTAACGAAATCATTGTGCATTCTTTGAGTATTTGCACTAATGAAGACATCTTTGCCAATCTTCTTGTTCAGTCCATTTAACATCTCAACAAGTTGTGGATTGTACAAAGATGCAGCGCGTTGTAGTTCTTCGGAGCATCCGCCATTGGTGCCCCGCATTGCCAGTTCTGCCGGGACACAACCCATTGGTCCAGTCCCCGTCACTAGAACCCTTCGGGCTCCCAGCTTGTATAGCCTCTGCATGAATAATGATGAACAAAATGGGGTTCACAAACTACAAATAAAACACGTGCATGGTGCAAGCTAAATGCTGTTTCTCCTTCACATGTTTACGAACTAACATTGTCCATGTCTTTAAAATATTCCCGACATTCTTGTGAGTGCCAGTGCATAGTAGGTAAAAGAAGTCGAAAGAGTTAATATACCATCAAAAGTCTTCGATATTCCGAAATTAGAAACTTGACATAATCAGGTAATTTGTATTGGCGAGATCTTGCAGAGTAAGGCACCAAGTAGTAGTTGTTGACGAAGTCATTACCACCTACTGTGATGAGTACGAGTGCTTGGTTTACAAGTTTATGAGCTTGCCTTGATCCTACTTGACCCGACAATCTTCGCTTGTATTCTTGAAACAACTCAAGCTGTCTATACATTCTTAGTATGTTTACCTGTAATATCAACATTTTGGGTTAAAATGTTACAACGCTGGCAGTGTTGATGAAGTATGATGAGGTTGCTTAGCTGCTGACTGACTTACAAATTGAACACCAGTATCATTAAGGATTCCCACACCAGCTGAGGCGAAGTTGGCACCAATAAGCAGCTTTTTCCCATTGAACTCTGGGCTCAAACATGGCAATGGGGATTCTGATAACCCAATTTTCTGACCTGCAGGCAAGCATTGATGTAGCATATATTTATGTTGTCTGCGGAGACAAGATAACAACATTAAAGAAACAAAAAGAGAATAACTTGACTAGAAACTTAACCAATCAAGTCTGGGATGTTAAGGCCATTAGAGAAGCGCCCGGTAGGTCTTCGAGTCGGATAATCGATTCCGTAAGGCGGTGCATCTGCACGGGCAGTTGTTGTAAGGTAGTTGTTGTTGCCACTATCAACAAGTGAATCACCAAAAATAAAGAATGCACGAGCGTCAGCTAAGGAAGCAATGCTCCCAAAGGCCAACAGGAAAAGCAAAACCATCAAAAAATGGGTAAATGTTGATGAAGAAGCCATTAGCATTATCACAAGAAAACCAAAGAAGAGTTTTCTATGTGAATAGGAAAACTCATGGGGGGAGGGGGGTTCGCTTTATAGAGCTGGAACTTCAGCCACCATTGAATTAAAGAGAAGCTAGAAGGCAAGAAAAGCGAGCTGTTTTTGGTAGTTGTATATACTATTTGCAGCAACTTTTGCTATTGCTTTTTGAATCACCGCCAAGAGATATGAAGATGGAATGGCACCTTTTCCAGGAGAATTTATTGCTAGTGTTGCATTTTACATGACAATGATCTGTCCCGCCTGGCAACTGCTTCTGGGTCACACAGGACTAGCTATAGGTTAGATATGAGTTTATAAGATACTTGAGCCTTGGCATTGCATTTAATCATAACAATACCATTCAAAGTCATCGTTTTAACCATTAACACTTTCCAGATAAACAGAGAGGATGAAAGGTTTAAATCTTGAAACAAGTGATACCGTTTTCTTACAATGAAGCTTTCTATACTTTTGATCTTGTACAAGAAGAAACATCAGTATGATTGAGGAAATGGGTTGGCTTAATTTCTTTCTAAAAGCCTGCTTTTCTTCTCATTGTAATGATTGGAACACAAATTGGGAAACATAGTTGTTCAAACTACATTAGTAACCTTGACTTGACAGCTTTAAATTTTGTTTTTATTGCAAACAACTGATTATAGCATTAGGGAAGATCTGGAAGTCCCATCAAATGAGCTAACATATCGGCACCATGAATTGGCTTACTTGTAGGTGTGAGTTAGAAGGGATGCATTTATGTATATTTTTGGAGTAATTCCTAGATGATCCTTAACAAGGATGCTCTTAATTTTTGGAGGGAAATTTCTCATGTGAAACAACTTCATGTCAATTATAAAAACATCACACATATATGGCAATTATGATGATATGAATTTATAACATAAAATTAATTTGTTATTAAGCTTTAATTTTATAGATGATAAATTGATAATATATAAACTGTCATGGTTGTAAATTAATCATCACAAAATATTTTCTTCCATTAGGATTTGAAAGGATAATTTTAAAATTTTTTATAAAAATAAAATATATTCTTATAAAAAAATTTCACTATAAAAGCATCAACCATAGTTATGAAGTGCATCATTTTATTAAATTAATTCTCTATAACAACATATTGTAAAAAAATATTACGTAAAATTATAATTATTTTATATAAACAAGCATGTTAATTATAATTTATTAAAAAAAGATCTTATTTCAATAAAATGTTTAAATTTCATATGAAAAACCCTATTAACCATATTTTATTAAATGAAATAATATTCAATGAGGGAAATTAAATATATCAATTCAATAAATTGTTAAATTTCTTAATTAAATATTATACTACAAATTTGGAACATTATAAGCTCATAAGTTGATTACTTCAATTTAATAACTAATGACAAATTAATTAATTTAATTGGTCACTCACGTAAAAGAATGTAAAATAAAATACGCATAAAAGCAACAATGCATGCATATGCTATACGCCATTTAATTTTGTTGGTTTGATTTTCACTTTTTTTTTTAAATTTAATTCTTACTTCCTTCTTTTGATGAAATTCATAATATGAATTTTATAATAAGTTTACAACAATTCTCTCTCTATAATAGTTATAACCGCCTTTCTATAACAAATAAAACCTTAACAAATAGTGTTATTATAAAAAGAGTTAACTGTATTAACTTTAATTACTACATAACTATACAATAAATACATGAATATATACAAATATAACAACTATCTTCTCACCTTCCTTGTGTAATCCTAAAAAAACAAAACCTCAACTTTTACAATTAATTAATGGGTAATGTATAGTAGATTATTTTGAAGATGAGATCTTAGTAAAGTTTTTGGCCAAATTCTTACGAATTGATGATAAAAGCTCACGGTTTGGAGGCCTTTCTCCAAAGCTTCTCTTAGCCGATTATAGTGAAGTTTTCTCCGGTAAACTATCCCATTAAATATCTCTAAATAGATGTGGTTCTTATTTTAGTTATTTTAATTTTTTATTAATTTAATCACAACAAAATTAATTAAATTTGTCATTTTATCATTAAATGGTAATAAAATACTGATTATATATTTTTTTGTTAATTATTCTAAAATTAGGATAAACTATTTGTTAGTTACTCTAAATAGGCATTTCTATTTTAGTTATCTAAAATAATATGTGAAAATACACAATTAATCTTTCTGTTATCATTTAATGGTAAAGTGACCAATTTAATAATTTCTTTTTTAAAGTAAAAAAATTAATATTTTTTAAAATGATGAAAATAAAAACAATGATGGAGTAGTTTACCCAGATTCTCTTTCCGTTACTTTTTACAATTGCTGCCAAAATCAATTCATTCCCTTCACCCCCTTCATTCCGTGCTTTACCATGCAAAAGTTGGAAAACAATGACACCTAACCCACTCACTTTACACTAAATCTTACGCACGTAATTTGTACGGTTGATCCTGGATTTTATTATTTGTTTATCTAAAATTATAGAATAAATCTTTAAACATAAAAGTAAAGAATTTAACTTTCTTATTTTTTAAAATTAAAAATCCGTTTTTAAATTATATATAACCACATAATAATTTAATTAAAAATTTTGAAAGCAGAATTCATTAATAAGGGGCAAAGTAGAAAGGTAAACCATAACACTATGGGTGGGTTTGGATGGTCGGTGTGTTTACCTGCGGTTAGTGTAAAAACAGCGGTGGCGGTGAGACTAGATATTGTAGTGTGAGACAAAAAGTAAGTTAAACGCATAGCACCGCACCTAATCGCCTATCCAAACCCCCCTAAAAGACCCTAATCCTAAGTCATAGGCTTATCTCATATTCCCAATCTTATGTCCCTCAACTTTATTGGTATTTGACAGGGAACAATCCAAATCTAAAATAAATTGAAGAAAATGGGGAGAGTCATCCCACGTTTGACAAACTGCATAGAATAATATCACCTGAGCAAGTTGATGGACTACTTTATTGATTGTACACTGTGTCCAGTAGGACAAATGCTGAAAATACCAACTCAACGAACCACAATCCTAAAGGATCACATCTAGTTTTGATGAAATAAAAGCCCTGATAACAATTTGGTAGTCAGATTGAATTGTTACATAATGCTTCATTTTAAGCCCAGAGAGCATTTCATGAAGCTTCCATTATGGTCCTGCACAATTGCAGGGAACGATGAAGCGCCATGTGAATGAAAGTCAACGGCATCTATGTTACACTTAACCCAGCATCTACTCGGCCCAAATCCACTGATTACGACTTGAAGGACGCACAGCAGAAAGCTGCTGAACACAACCATAAACAACTTGAGCTTCTGACTAATCCTACAGTCGCTGATCAGCAACAATTATAACCCAGAAATTTTTGGTAGAACTATTCGTCGACAAAATAAAATGCAAGAAAGCTGCAATAGAAGAAAAGTATATTATCATGATCGTTCCACTCTTTTATCCCTTAATGGTTTAATTCCCATTTTAATCCCCCTTTTTTTATCAGATGGTCAAATTCTACCTCAAGTCCCTCCCATTTCTTCTCAACTTCATTACATCATTGCTTACAAGTTAGTAATATTATTTCTATCACCATTAATCCCTTCTAAGTGTTTACTTTATTTCCACAATCATTATTCAAATATTCATTATCCTTTCTCTTGAGAGATTTGCGACACCAAAATTTCTAGGGCGTTATAGTGTTTTAACTAGGAAAAAAACTAGTAGCTTTCTTAAGTGAGAAGTTGATTGATGCACGCTAAAAATGGCCAACTTATGATAAGGAGTTTTATTTAGTTATAAGAGCTTCAAAACTTTAAGAGCATCAACTTATCAGTTAAGAGTTTGTTCTCTATACCGATCATCAGACTTCAAGAAATTTAGAGGCCAAAGGAGAATTAGCTAGGATATACATGACAAATTGATCACTTTTTTATAGAAATTTCCTTATCAACTTTGGCATAAATAAAAAGTAGATAATATAATACCTAATGCTTTGAGCCAAAGAGTGGAATTGATGACAACACTTAATGTAACACCCCAAACTCGGCCTAGATGTTATGGCCGAATCCGGAGATGTCACAAATAATGGGTTTTGAAATCGATCTCTACACATTAACACCACTCTAGTTTTAAAACTCCTACTTGCCTTTATCTATTGTCAAAATGTTTATTCAATTACTTAATTAGTCTTAAATCGTGTTTAATAGAGCTTACAAAAACGTTGTATTTCAAGAAACTAGTTTGTATTCTTAGAAAAATATCTTTATAGAGTTTACTAACCCGAATAGATTGTCTCAACAGGCTTAGTACAGTAATCTCACTAGAAGTGCTCTCAATAGAAACCCCAGGTTTTTAGATACAGTGCTAGCTACATAGAAGTGAGTGGAACCTATGTCTATCAAAGCAGTATAAGGCACATCAAATATAAGGAACGTACCGGTGATGACATCAAGAGCATCCCTATCCTTTCGGCGTTGTGTAACATAAACCACTGCAGGCTGCATTGCCTCAATCTGACTAGCACCTTTGCCCGGTGCCCTTTGCCCACGACCCATACCATTACCAACCCTAGCCTGACCATAGTCCCTAGGTGGCTGCTGAATTGCCCTCGTAGGCTGCGTAGAACCTGGTCCCGAAGCTTGCATCTGATCAACCCTTTGTGGACACTCTCGAATACGGTGCTCTAATGACCCATACCTCAGACAAGCCCCTATCCTCCTCCAACACTCGCCCGGATGACGCTTATCACAATCACCGCACAGCTGAATCCTAATAGGAGCAACAGGAGTCCCTAATCTAACTAGCCCATCAGATCTGACCTTTTTCTTAGGCCTCTAAACAAAACTAGAAGGCTCCGAATCCTCTTATTCTTATCCCTCTCACGATCCCTATTCTGGTGCTCCAGCGCTTAACATTCTCGGCGATCTTCGCCTTCTCAACCAGAATCATAAACTCTCACTCCCTCTCTAGAGCAATCAACACCCTCAGATTATCCCTTAAGCCATCCTCAAATCGGACGCACCTCTCATATTCAGTCACCACCATGCCTCGAGCGTAGCGGCTCAGCCTCAAAAACTCGGCCTCATACTCGACCACAGATCTACCGCCTTGCGTGAGATTCATGAACTCACGCCTATGAGCATCCACATAGCTCGCTCCCACATGCTTGCTTTGAAAGGTAGTCTTAAAGAAATCCCGACTTAGATGATTAGGCTGAGTACCCGCCTCAACTGTCAACCACCACTAATAAGCCTCATCGTGAAACAAAAAGACTGCACCCTTTAGTTTCTGCTCAAGAGTACAGTCTAAATCATTCATGGTCCTCTCGGTGGCCTCCAATCAATACTTGGCCACGTTAGGGGCTACTCCAGTGACACCCCTAAACAACCCAGCACCATTGGACTGGCGTCGTTTAGTTACCGACCCTCGACCTTCAGCTCTACAATGGGGTCTAGTGACCCTCTCTAAGATCCTCAGCATTGCTTGGGACAGTGTGTCATCCCGAGTCGAGCGACTCTAAAACTCAGTCTCAGTAGTAGACGAAACTAGTGTCTTACTCATATCCAAGTTCAGCATACTGCCCAGAGAGGAAGACTCAGCTCGAGCCCCCTACAGCCTCTACCACGGCCTCGAATACCACGCTCGCGAGTTCTACGAGCACTCATTATATATTTTGAGTTTTCTCTACATTAAAAATTGTGTGCATCAATTTCAGTATTTATTGACAGATGTTTTATGCATAAATTATCAGAAGTTCAGAATTGTTTTCAGAGGTTTCAGTATCTAGCTAACTCAGTACAGTTTCAGAAGGTATTAACTACAGTGTTTCAGAGTAATCCTAACTAAGTTTCAGAAATACTTATAGGATCAACGCTGGAGACTTAGTGTACCACATACTTTCTCAGTTGTTCAAATTATTTAAGAACCAATTCTTTTTGAAACACAATTTTGAAGCCCAAAATTTACAGTTGAGTTTTGCAAGTTGACTCTGATACCACTAAATGTAACACCCTAAACCCGGCCTAAACGTTATGGCCGAATTCGGAGATGTTACAAAGAACGGGTTTTGATATCAATCTCTACACGTTAACACCATTCTAGTTTTAAAACTCTTATTTGCCTTTATCCATTGTCAAAATGTTTATTCAATTACTTAATTAGTCTTAAATTGTGTTTAATAGCGGAAGCTTACGAAAACGTTTTATTTTAAGAAATTAGTTCGTATTCTTAGAAAAACCTTTGCTTTAGTAGAAACCATAGTTTTTAGATATCAGTTGCAAATTAAATACTAAAACGAAAATCCAAATCCAAAAGAAATCCAGCCAAAAAGTTCGGAGAGTCCAATTGTTACAAAAATCCAGAAATAATCTTTAAAATAAAACCATAATCATAACCAGTTTATGAACTCGTGGTCACTGAGAGGCTCCGTCACACCAATCCGCCTAAGTCTATGGATTACCTGACAAAACAAACTACAGATTTGAGTTTACGAAAACTCAGTGTGTAACCCAACAAAATTAAGCATGCAAACATACAGAATTATATGCATAGTCAAATACAGAGACAAATTCAAATTCAGATAACAGATTCAATTTCAGATATACAGAATCCTACCCCCATACTCTATACACCAACTCCCTCTATCCTATCACGCCATGTGGGGTTAAAAACACTCACCTATCCTTACACATCACATTATGCCATTAAGACACATAACACAGTATATGCAGTCGAGCTGCCAGAATAAAGACGATCAACGCCGAGCAAAATGCTTCCTCCTCATATACAAACCCCACCCTAATAACAGATATAGAAAATTAGATACATATATAACAAATTACACATGCTCAACATGCTTATATACAAATAACAGTTATACGTATGGCAGTACAGTCAGGCATACATACAACATCCTACTCAAATTAATCTATCAGAACATCGCAGCATATGAATAGGGGTTTAATAGCCCTTACCGACCCTACAGTAGGTCCATAGTCAATCGGAGCGACCCGTGCGACCTTAGGGAAATTTTCAGTAGTATGGGCCCACATGCCCGTGTGGCTTGCCGGTGTGGGCCTACACGCCCAGATTACCCTTGCCCATGTGGCCTACACAGCTTGGCCCAAAATCCACACACCCGCGTGACATGCCTGTGTAGGCCCATACGCCTAATTTGGCCTGGCCCGTGTGGCCTACACGGCTACACTCAAGCCACCACACGCCTGTGTTTTGTGCACGACCAAGTTTTCGTCTACCACACGGCCGTGTCTTGTACATGGCCTTCCACATGAGTGACCACATACCCATATGGCGTTGACAAATTTGTTTTTTGGCTTATACTGAAACTTCATTTTTTGCGTTTCAGGTACACACATGTTACGATTTCAGTGTGAAAACACCCTCGAGCCATTCAACACCTAAAATTACCAATAAACCATCGAATTAGTCACTTAAATCAATACTAAAATCGAAACCAAGGCTCTATTCATTCCATTAAACAACCAAATCCCTTACCTTATAACGAACATCGGTGATTTCGCATAACTACAGTACCAATGAAAAGTCCCCAGCCCTTTGATCTATTCTTAAGTAATAAGATACACATCATTAACATAACCGAAACATCCAAAAATTGCACAAAACTTTCAGAGCACTTACCAACACCACCTGAGTAGAAGATACAGAACCTAAAGTAAAGATCGACAATAGTTTGAACGGAAAAGAAAGGTAACAAGAAGAGAAAAAAACTGAAAATGCCACGAAGAGGAAGAATAATTGACGTCCAAATTTTTGAGAGGGAGAGAGAAACGAAAATTTTGAAAAAAACAAAAACAAAAACTGATAACAACAATATCTCAACCCTCACTAACATCTCAATCTTAACTACCTCAAAATTCAAATTCCATTGAAACTCTTCCAGATAACCGAGCAAAAATAACTCTTATGCTTGTGTGGGGATTCGAACACAAAACCTTCAACACACCAATTCCCTTACCACCTGAACTAGTAGGCTTATTCTGATATAAATTTACAGACATTTGAATATAAGCCCACTGAAGAAAGGTAAGGCTCAGATAAAAAATAACAAAGTTAACAAATTTGGGACTTGAACCCAAGACTTCTCACACACACCCAGAACACTCAACCACTGAAGTAGATACATATTTGTGTCAAAATTCACAGAAGCAAAAATATATAGGTCAGGGCGTTACACTTAAAGCTTAAGATTATTGGCTTTGATTACTTGAAAGACAATTATAAGGCGAATGAGAATCTTGGAGGAATTTGAGAAAAGTGTAAGTGTAAGCAAGCCACTGACTGTCTCTACATTTATGAAGGCTTTCTTATGAAAGAGAATAGGCTTTGCCTTCTGTGAACCTCTTTGTTTGAGAAGGTTATTAGGGATTTACATGGTGGAAGATTAGATTGGCCTTAACTAAAGTGAAATATTGGTAAATTAGTAAGATGATGCTATCCATGCTAAATTGCAAAAGTAGAAACTCTAAATACCAGCCCTTAAACTCTTTTTCCAGTTTCTGATCATATTTAGGAGGATTTGATTGGACTTTGTGCTTGAATTTCCATGAACAAAATGGGGGCATGGATTTAGTCTTTGTTGTGGTTGATTGATTCTTGAAAACAACTCATTTTATCCATTGTAAAAGGATTATAAATGCCTCTAATGTCACTAGGCTATTGTTTAAGGAGATTGTTGCTTAGACACAGTCCTTAAGTCAATCACCTTTGATTGGGATGCCAGATTTTTTAACCATTTCTAGCTTTCCCTTTGGAGATTTTTTTGACTCACTAGTGAGGTTGGGCAGCATTACCTCGCCGCAATTAACTGGACAAACTAAAGTTTTCAACCAAACTTTAGTCAATCTTATTTGCATCGTTTGTGGAGACAAGCCTAAACAATGAGATTTTGCCTTATCTTAAGATTAGTTTGTCTATAACAATGTCGTTCATAGTGCTACAAGTGGATCACCACTTTCTATTGTTTATGTGAAGTGCTCTCTGCATGCTTTGGATTTGATCAAGCTCTCACAGGTTCTAGGATCAAGTGTAGTTGCTACTCATGATGTGTTGTGAACTAACTAAAAATTTGATTAAAGATATTGTTCTCACGAAAACTAAAAGTACTAGTAATTACTGACTTTCTATTATTTAACCTATAAATTCGAGTGATTGATCAAAAATTAAAATTAACTAAAGAACACGACAAGAACAAATTAAGAAAATAATCAAATAAATAACCAAGAAGCGAAATAATACCCAGGAAAGAATTCACTTAGATTTCATCTATCATTATCATGCAATTTCTTTACTTAGTATTTTGATCCGTAGAAATTCCTAAATTATGTTAATATCTCTTTCGAGAATAGGAGCAGCTAACTCTAGGTTGATTTTAATTAAAACCCTTATTATCACATTAATTCGATCTATTGACTCCCTTATTAGATTTGACTCTAGTCCTACAGATTTATGTTGTCCTATTTATAGGATTGTATGCAACTCCACATAATTATGCTAGATTTACTCTTAAACATGGTCTATTCCTCCTCTGATTTAGGCACATCAAACATAGACCAATAGTTTAGAAATATTAGACCAAGAATTAAGCACACATAATTGAGAACAAGATCTAAGTCTTTATTGCGTAAAACAAAAATCAAATGACAGAATACATCATAAGGATTATTTCCCTAGGTATTTAGAAAATTAGTTCATGCTTAAAAATAAAAACATCCCAAAGACAGTATAACCGAACAAAATAAAGAAACTCATGATAATCTCTTGAGAAATCAACTGAGAATCTTCAATCTTGATGGAAATCTATTTCAAAATTGGCTTCAATGGTGTTTTCCAGATTGTTTTCTTAAATATTATATGGCGGCTTTCTCCTATCTTCTTATTTTTACCATATATATATATCTTAAAAGGTCTAAAAAATCTAAAAATCTTGTTTTTTTTTGTTCGGAGTGCCAATTCGTGAAACTGACACAACCTGCCGCGTGACTGTGTGAGCCGTGTGGAAGGGGTCAACCTCCGATTTTTTGATTTTTGCTTGTTTTTCGCTCCTTGTGCTCCCAAATGCTCTCCTAAGTATAAAAACATGAATCTAAAGTATTAGAAGCATAAAATTCACAATTAACATCGAATAATCACTCAAAAACACATTAAGAACGTAGTTAATATATGTTACTTTTAGCACATATTAACTTACATAGCCAAGCAAGTGTAAGATATTCAAGCGGAGGTCAAGCTAAAACTTGAAGACCTATGCTAGGTCCAAACTTTGCAAATTTTCAATTAAGGTGATGAAGTTATGATATTCATGCGCAAACAAAGATTTTCGACTAGGACTTACAATAAGTTTAAGTTGAAAAAGTATGGGCCTTATCTCATTAGGTAGAAAATCAATGACAACGCTTATGCGGTCAACTTGCCAAACACCATGAAAATTTTCAGAACTTGTAACATTGCTAATCTTTCTCTTTATTACTCATATAATGGAACATTAGATCCAGAATATGAAGTTAACTTGGGGACGATTTATTTATTTATTTATTTATTTATCAATATGTTAGTTTGTTGTTCTCTAGATAAAGTTATCATTATTTTTAGATAATTTATTTATTTATTTATTATATAAATATTCAAATTATTTAGTTTATTACTTTATCACCTTTTTAAAGTACTTGGAGGACTAGGTGGTGGATAGATTCTGTAAGAGATAAAAAAATTTGATTGAATTGTTCATCGATCAAAACCAATTTTGGTCCATAGACCGAAAATCGGATGGACTAGTAAAAAATCGGTCGAATCAATTTTTGTTTTGGGGGCTGAATTTTCTGGCCCAAATTGAAAAAAAAAGCTAAAAGCCCAATTGATTTTTTAAAGTTAAAACTGACCCCCAAAAAAGTCAAAAGTTGGATTAGGTAGGAGTATGAGTTAGTTCTCTATTGCTATTGCGGTTAAAAAATGCTTTTAGAAAAAATAAAATGTTTTGAGAAGTGTTGTGAAAAAATATATTTTGTTAATTTAAAGTGTTCTCTATTGTTGTAAAAAGTATTGTGAGAAGTTAAAATGTTCCTTTTAGACATTATGTTAAGAACTAAAAAAATAAGTTAAATGATATTTAAAGAATTTAATATACTAATACATAACATATAAAATTTGAAGAAATTAATATGAATTATTTGGAAAGTTTAATTTAAAACATATAATTATATTAAAGAAAATTAAGATTTTTTTATTACTTTAAATACTCATTCCTTTTTTTTATAGAATAATTTATATACATGCTCATTGCAAAATGCTAAGGTAAAATTTGAAAATATTTGATTGCTATGAATTCATTTAATTGTAAAAAAAATATTATGTGATAATTAATTAAAAGGTAAATTATATAATCTGTTTTGGGTCGCTCAACTTTTAAAAATTTTAATTTAGGCACTAATGTTTGAATTTGTTCATGTTCTGGTCACCCGTTGTTAAGTTGATAACGGAAAACCTTTTTCTAATGGGTAGAACAATACATTTAGTCCTCAATACTTACATATTTTATCAATTTGATCCTAATTCAAAATAATTTTGTAACCTCCCCAACTCGGCCTAGACGTTAATCCTAAATTCAGGAGATTAAATCGGCCACAGAAATGCCCTAGTACGTTAGCAGTTTTACAAAACAGTCAAATTTAATCATTTGTTTTATCTTATAAGAAAACTTAATTAATTTTCGTTTTATTCTTTACACAAAATTTACTTAAATTCTTGTAGTAGAAAAAGTGATATCTAATTTAGTTTTAATAAAAACCGGAGTTCATGCATAATTATTTTATATCCATATTTTAATTTCCTAAAATTAAATTAAATGTCATGTGTGCTATATAAAAAAACCCAAATCCCAAGTCCTATGCCACAATTTAATAATAAAACAATGCAATACCTGAATCAGTAATAATGCATATTATAAACCTAAAATACTTTAATTAAATAATGACTAAAAAAAGGTTCTAAGCCAAGACCTTTCGTATGACGTGTCCGCGTCTTAACTTGGTGGGTTATTTGTAAAGATGAAAATAAAAAGGGAGTGAGCTATGAAGCCCAGTGTAACACCCCATGCTCGGCCTGGTAGCCAAGCTAAATATCAAGGTGCCACGCCATCGTCTCATGTCAAATACAACAAGTAAAAGCTCATTCTCAACAAACCATCTTCCATTTTAACATTTGTACAGGTTTAGAGTCTATCTTAAGCTTTAGTTATCGTCGTTACATGCTAACATACATCAAATAGCCTTAAAATAATAATTAAACATGCATATAGTGTGTTTTAGCAAAATCTCAAAACATCAACATAGGTATCGATACTAAAGACATGGTATCGATATTTTGCTCAAGAGGTATCGATACCGCTTGGAAAATCGATACCAAAATTGCTTACTATTTTTCACTTTAAAACCCAAACCTCGAAAATTATCGGTACCCCTACCAAAATATCGATATTTCTTCCCCGAGTATTGGAACTTGAGATAAGGTATCGATACCAAAACTCTATTCTGTTTTCCTGCACGTTTGAAAATAAAGATATATCATTTTTAAAACATGAATATTGATACCTCTGCATCAGACCCGAAAAATACAACAACATTAAGCATATAAGTCATTCTAACTCGTACCAGTTCAACATGATGATCATCAAATAAACACCAAAATGACCATAATAATAGTTTCAAACATCAAAAGCAAATTCGAGCAACAATCAACATATTACGAAACAAATCCCAAAATCCTAAAAGCAATCAAATCATAGAGACAACTCAAAATATCATATCCAATACTAGCACAAAGACTACCACATTACCTTATTCCCAAAACATAACAAAATAATAAACACCTACTAATAACGAAAATGGACTTGCTTGGATCAACCTTCGGAACCACACCGCTCACACTAGTACACAACTAACCTACAAAGTTTAAAAAGGGAGTGTGTGAGCTTAACAAGCTCAGTGAATGCTCAGAGTAACCACAATGTACACACAATATCAAAAGTCATTCAAGAGCATACTACAACACATTCACAACCATATTTCATTCGAGTCAGAATTACATGTTCATGCTTCATTAATTCATTTAACAATAATTCGTTAAGACTAAAACAACATATACATGTTTTAATAACTTACAAATTTAACTTATATATTCATAGACATTCACAAATTATATGAAAACAACCTAATCCACAATTATATACGCAATTTACTATGAGGACATACTAACGTTTTCATGTAACTTAAATCAACTCCTTTAACATATTATTCACAATTAAAAGTATATGTCTCTTATCGTATTATCATAACGTATAAGATCATATTTAAACAATAAATTGACACTTTAGTCTATGAAACATAAACTGAGCTTTATCATCACTCATTGGATACACGAATATCCAATACACCAATTGACTCATAGAGTCGAACATATCCCAAAAGTGGAGCATAAAGCTAGCACTCTCTAACATACCAAACATGTCTCGTTGAATGGAGCTTAGCTCATATCCCTTATCTCTTCAACATGTCTTGGGGCCTCAGCGCCTATATCACATAACACATATATGTGAGTACTCACAATCTAATGGTATGCCAACTATATCCAATAGTCTCATAAGGTTACAAGGCCAAAATATCCACATCATAATTACATATTTTTAATTACTGATTTAATGCACATCATCTTTGTTCATTTTCTTCAATTTACATCACAAACTTGTACACAATGAATGCTTATTAAATTCACATTTAATTGTACTTAAACTGCTACAATAATGCTCATTGAGCCATCATATACCAGACAGCAAATAAGTGCATTAAAATCAGTTTATCATATACAAAAACCTGCTACATTAGCATCATATTCCGCAATGCAACTGTAACACCCCAATCCCGTATCCGTCGCTGGAATAGATAAAGGGGCATTACCAGTCTTGAAACTCATATCAGAACAGTAAAATTTTTTTTTTGAACATTCCTTTAGATAAGTACTAGAGACAGTCAAGGACATTCCTTTACATAACTACCTTATGATTTAGTTCAAATCAAGCTCACATATAAACTTGGAGTACATACCTGTTTAACCTTTCGCGTTGAATATATTTATATGCAATTCTTATTACGAAGTCTTATAGCTCTAACCTCTACTCGGATTATCGGCGAGACCTTTAGCTCAGACGAAATCTCCACATGAAGTTATCAGGTCTTACCCGGACAAAATCTCCACACGTAGTCATCGGGTCTTACCCGGACATAATCTCCACACGTAGTCATCGGGTCTTACCCAGACATAATCTCCACACGTAGTCATCGGGTCTTACCCAGAATATATTTCCAAGTTTCATGTACATTTAATCACATGTTACAACATTCACATCGACTGTCATATTTGTAATTCATTGGCCTCATCCAAAAATCTAATAATACACACCTTTCACCGTTTGTCATTTGGCCACAATATATATATATACACATCTCGTACATATCTCACATTAGCCATTTGGCTTTACCACATATCCATCTCATACACGTTTCGCATTAGCCATTCGGCCTTACCACATATATTCATGTTCACGTTCATCACATTGGCCATTCGGCCTTATCTCATATATGCATGTTCACATTCATCACATTGGCCATCCGGCCTTATCACACATACGCACGTTCACATTCATCACATTGGCCATTCGGCCTTATCACACATACGCATGTTCACATTCATCACATTGGCCATTCGGCCTTATCACACATATATATATACAAGTTCACATTCATCACATTGGCCATTCGGCCTTATCACACATACGCATGTTCACATTCATCAGATTGGCCATTCGGCCTTATCACACATATATATACGGGTTCACATTCATCACATTGGCCATTCGGCCTTATCACACATACGCATGTTCACATCCATCACATAAAATCCTAAATCAAAATATAAATTTTCATGTATTCACATCACAATTATCCAAATATACTTCACATACCACATATACTTTCACGTATACACACTGTCTTGGTTGAATCTACATCTATCATTTTCCAATATCACAATTTAGAATTCACGTATGGGTTTAATCAATAGCTTATGAGCAACTAAAACAAGTTTATCAAGGTTTACAACATAATCTCAAATTCAGCACAAGCTATTTTTCCTGAGCAATAGTCACTAAATTATTTATAACTGGAGCTACAAAACTCCAAATCACTTTCCGTTAATTTTTCCTGAATATAGACTCGTATATATTCCATCCATAAAATTTCCAGAATTTTAGGTTTGTCCAATCAATACCAGATTTTTCTTAAAGTTTCCCCTGTTTCACTGTTTGACTAATCTGACCACTCTTCACTACGAATCAAATTTCTCATTTTACAGAATTCAAAATGTGTTGTATTTGATTTCATTTGAAACTAGACTCATTAAGGAGTCTAAGCATATAAATTTTATCTTATAACCATTTTTGTACAATTTATAATGATTTTCTAAAAACCGAACAGGGGATTTCGGAGTCATTCTGACACTGTCTCACACAACTTTAAATATCTCTTTATAGGAAATTTCTTTGCTCACAAGGTCTCTTTTATAAGAAACTAGACTAATTAAGCCTTGATTACATATTTTATACAGCCTATAATTCCACACCAACAATTTATAGTGATTTTCTAAAATCACGTTACTGCTGCTGTCCAAAGCAAATTATTACAATTTGCTCTTAAATTTCCAAGTCCAAACACTTATGAACTTACCATTTGAGTTTAAGACATATCATGGCCACATCATATCTTATTAAATCAACTCATTATGTCCTATTATGATTGAATTTACTCAACGTTTAATCACTTAAAACTTACCTCGGATGTTGTCGAACGATTTCGGCGGCTATTCGATCACTTTTTCCTTTCCTTTATCCAACTTTGGTCCTCTAAGCTCTTGAGCTAATTCAAACAAATTTAACTTATTAAAGTCTCATTATGCTAGCTTATGGCCGAATATGACAATGAATTTGATAGGTCATATGGCCACCTTTAGCTCAAATACAAAATGGTCATACGCATTTTTAATCACATTAAGCAATTTAGTACAATTAATCAATCATTTCCTCATGTGCACCTTTATGACCAAATACACACATCATTAACCTAATATCAATTAACTAAGCACTTAACAAATTCTCCTTGAGCCGATTGTCTAAGTCAAGATAGGATCATCATTATGCTTACCTATAGCCGAATGTACAAAATCAATCTATGCATTCATTCGTGTGGCCGAACATGCATGTCTATGTTGAGGCCGATTGCATACTTAATACATTCTACAAGTATGGTCACTTGTATTGACCAAATACCATTTTGTTTCAAGTTCAAAACTTGGCTAATACACATATATGCACTATTAAAACATCCTCTCCATTCCATCAATTCAACACATGCATTACTCATTAATATACAAAATTATATTCGGCTTTAGCACACCTCTTGCTGGTCGAATTTTTTTCTCCATCTAGCAACATTTTATGTACTATGCCGAACCAAAAAGATCAAACATCTAGCTTAATCATTTCCAAAACACTTAACCAGCCTTTGACCAAGACTTTAAACAAAGTCTATGTTCGGCTATCACACATATGGGCATTATTAGTTCAAAGTTTTAACAAGATTAATTTCTTTGATCTTAACCTAAATGACAACCCCCATTGTTCATCTAGATTTAGCATGAAACAAACACCAACCAAGAAAACAACACCCATGGCCGAGTATCATCTTCATCACATAGCAAGATTTAAACCATAGGCTAGGTAGAACTCAAACTAACATAAAAAATATGCATGAATCTCATAGAACAACATCAAACTTACCTTAACCTAGCTACAAGCATGGCCGAATCTCTTCAACATTTCCTCCTCCTAAACACCAACCAACCGAACATGAAGCAAGAAAATCCTCTTCTTCTTCCTTCCTCCTTAGAATTTTCGGCCAAAAGAAATGTTAAAGGATGGACACTTTTTTTTCTTTGTTTTCATCACTCACGACAATGGGGGGGACAATCACACACATCCTTTCTTTTCTTTTTTTGTTTCTCATCCTACTAACACTAATATTTTATTGCCCATGCCCTTTATTTTATTAATCCTTACATAATGCACTACCCCAACATGTTTATGACATGTTTTTAGCCATAACATCTTGTCCACCCATGCTCTTTATTTTATTAATCCTTACATAATGCACTACCCCAACATGTTTATGACATGTTTTTAGCCATAACATCTTGTCCACCCATGCTCATGGCCGGCCACTACATATTAGGGGGGGAAAATTGACATGCAAGTCCTCCCTTTTGATTACATGCACTATTAGGTCCTTGTAGATTAGCCTATCACATTTCAAAAATGTCACCCATAAGTCCTTTTGACTAAATTCACATGCAATTTACTAAATCGAAGCCTAAAACTTTCACACATTCATATTCACATATTTTAGACAATAATTATCATATTCAAATAATTTGGTGACTCAGTTTAGCGGTCCCGAAACCGCTTCCCGACTAGGGTCACTTTAGGGGTGTCACAACTCTTCCCCCCTTTAGGGATTTTCGTCCCCGAAAATTTCTACCGATGCATAGTTTAGGATAACGTCCTCTTATTGAATTATATTCATATAAACATTAGCTCATCGATAGCAATTGTAATTCATTATTGATTTCTCATCGATCTATAAAATCATTTTCTTATCTTAAAACAAATACATAAACATTTCTACAAGTATGCACATATATCTCATTTTCTTGATTTCATAAGCAATAATCACTTAATTTAATTCACAAATGCATTTCAAACACATATTAAGCACATATTAACATGTATAATTCACATCATCAACCCACATATTTGTAACCCACATTTTCATTCATGTATAAGCTGTAACCTAACCGAAAGTACACATATACTCAAACATCCCAATAAATATCCTTTATAACTTTATCATATCTGAATATTCAACTTAACTCATTTCCAAAAGAAAAGTCAACTTCCACGTACCTGAACATTTAGTTCATTTAGCACATTCAATCATAGTTAACGTTACCCGTATACAGTCGAATAGGCATAAAGCCTAATATAATACACTGGCATGAGATTTATTCTAGCGCATAACTCGTATATCCAAAATTATCAACATTCGTCAAAAATTCTTTCAAACTTTCGAATGTCGAAACTTAATCAAAATAATTTCTTGAACAAGATTAACAAAATAGTGTCCATTCAGCAATAGCACATATAACTTCATATACCGAGAATCTCATAGACTAAATCCATAACACATTTTCAACTAAGCACTTAAGTGCACATATAACATAAATCTATTCCTTAACAACATATCCACCATTTTTTTTTCATGTATCCACTTATAACAAAATTACAGCCGAAACAATAATCAATCGTCAATTTATATCTATTAATCCCCAATTCAAACTCAAATACCGAATATCATTATCTAATTAAAATTCAACATCTAACTTCAATTCTACTTCTTAAGATTTGTCAATTTAAAGAGCGTCGTACTTGTCTGAGTATGTCACTTACTTAAAGCCATAGTCCAACCATGGTCTTACATATTATCACATATCGAGTTGATGCCATGTCCTAGACATGGTCTTACACAACATCTCAAATCAATACCTTCATCCCAGACGAGGTCTTACATGAATCTCATTTCACACACTTAGTGCCCACTGATCGATCTCGCACACATAGTGCTTGGTTGAAGAACTCGCACACACAGTGCCTCAATTACCGATTTCGCACACATAGTGCTCGGTTAAAAGAATTTGCACACACAGTGCCTCTAATCATTCGCACACATAATGCCCATATTCATTCGTTATTACACATTGAAATGACTTAACTAAGTCTATAAAACATCATATATGTACACTTTTAAACATATCATCTCATTTAAATTTGAATTCGTATAGTAATGAACACTTAAACTTTGCTCAAATTACCGGCACGAAGCCTACTAGGCACGAAGGCCCGAATACACGTCACCAGCATGATTGCTCTTCGGGACCTAGCCCGGATATAACATCAGCACGAATGCTCTTCGGGGTTTGCACGGATATATCACTAGCACGAATGCTCTTCGGAACTTAGCCCGGATACATCACTAGCATGAATGCTCCTCGGGACTTAGCCCAGATATATCACTAGCACGAATGCTCCTCGGGACTTAGCCCGGATATATCACTAGCACGAATGCTCCTCGGGACTTAGCCCGGATATATCACTAGTACGAATGCTCCTCGGGACTTAGCCCGGATATACCACTAGCACGAATGCTCCTCGGGACTTAGCCCGGATACATCACTAGCACGAATGCTCTTCGGGACTTAGCCCGGATATATCACTCTCAATTCTCATGTACATATACACATATAGCAATACACATTAGTATATCATTTACATTACTTGAATACAAACACAACATGCTTATCGACCATTCAACTTCCAGTTCCATAGCCACATACAAAAATCACATTTATAGTCATAACACTCTTTCAAAATTGCATCACTTATACCCTTATAATTCAATCCAAATCGAAATTCAAATATGAGTACATGATACGTACCTGATCAACTTAATAATTTAGGCATATCTAAGTGAAGTTATATCGCAAATTCTCATAGTTAGAAGCTTGCTACAGCTCGATCGGGATCAAGATTCATTACAATACAGCAAACACATTTCAATAGCCAAAAATCATCACACTATCATTTTATCACTTTATGGCATGTATAAATAGACTCACGCGTGCTACGTTAGTCTTAGAATTGACTAAACCGTAGCTCTGATACCAATAAAATGTAACACCCCAATCCTGTATCCGTCGCCGGAATAGATAAAGGGGCATTACCAGTCTTGAAACTCATATCAGAACAGTAAATTTTTTTTTTGAACATTCCTTTAGATAAGTACTAGAGACAGTCAGGGATACAATTTAAACTTCTATAAGTACACATTCAAAAGATGCCATTTTCGCATGGCTTATATACATTAACCAAAATATCCTCTCACTACTAGTCTATTCTATACATGCCATAAATAATCCAAAACGTAGCAGTACCAAACAATGGGTAGTGATAGTGTGACTAGTTGCTGATGATCCCCGAGCCTGTAGCTTCGCAATGAGATCTATAAAATAGAGAAAACAAAGTAAACGGAGTAAGCATTACAATGCTTAGTAAGTTTTAAGTAGTGACAACAGATAACAATCAAATTATAACATAGTTGTTCATATTTTTATTTCACTCTTCCTTCGGGCATACCATCCCTTTACCGAATATGCACATCTCATCATATACAATAGGCAGATAAACTTTCACATAAAAGTGAGCTCATGTGACATAGATATATTGTATGATCTCACATATCCTCTCACACTGATCCGAAGTCACATAATCATAGGAATAGTCTCATAGATTGCTCTCATATGCATCACATAACTACCTTATGATTTAGTTCAAATCAAGCTCACATATAAACTTGGAGTACATACCTGTTTAACCTTTCGCGTTGAATATATTTATATGCAATTATTATTACGAAGTCTTATAGCTCTAACCTCTACTCGGATTATCGGCGAGACCTTTAGCTTAGACGAAATCTCCACATGAAGTTATCGGGTCTTACCCGGACAAAATCTCCACACGTAGTCATCGGGTCTTACCCGGACATAATCTCCACACGTAGTCATCGGGTCTTACCCGGACATAATCTTCACATGTAGTCATCGGGTCTTACTCGGAATATATTTCCAAGTTTCATGTACATTTAATCACATGTTACAACATTCACATCGACTGTCATATTTGTAATTCATTTGCCTCATCCAAAAATCTAATAATACACACCTTTCACCGTTTGTCATTTGGCCACAATATATATATACACATCTCGTACATATCTCACATTAGCCATTTGGCTTTACCACATATCCATCTCATACACGTTTCGCATTAGCCATTCGGCCTTACCACATATATTCATGTTCACATTCATCACATTGGCCATTTGGCCTTATCTCATATATGCATGTTCACATTCATCACATTGGCCATCCGGCCTTATCACACATACGCATGTTCACATTCATCACATTGGCCATTCGGCCTTATCACACATACGCATGTTCACATTCATCACATTGGCCATTCGGCCTTATCACGCATATATATATACAGGTTCACATTCATCACATTGGCCATTCGGCCTTATCACACATACGCATGTTCACATTCATCACATTGGCCATTCGGCCTTATCACACATACGCATGTTCACATCCATCACATAAAATCCTAAATCAAAATATAAATTTTCATGTATTCACATCACAATTATCCAAATATACTTCACATACCACATATACTTTCACGTATACACACTGTCTTGGCTGAATCTACGTCTATCATTTCCAATATCACAATTTAGAATTCACGTATGGGTTTAATCAATAGCTTATGAGCAACTAAAACAAGTTTATCAAGGTTTACAACATAATCTCAAATTCAGCACAAGCTGTTTTTCCTGAGCAATAGTCACTAAATTATTTATAACTGGAGCTACAAAACTCCAAATCACTTTCCGTTAATTTTTCCTGAATATAGACTCGTATATCTTCCATCCATAAAATTTCCAGAATTTTAGGTTTGTCCAATCAATACCAGATTTTTCTTAAAGTTTCCCCTGTTTCACTGTTTGACTAATCTGACCACTCTTCACTACGAATCAAATTTCTCATTTTACAGAATTCAAAATGTGTTGTATTTGATTTCATTTGAAACTAGACTCATTAAGGAGTCTAAGCATATAAATTTTATCTTATAACCATTTTTTTACAATTTATAATGATTTTCTAAAAACCGAACAGGGGATTTCGGAGTCATTCTGACACCGTCTCACACAACTTTAAATATCTCTTTATAGGAAATTTCTTTGCTCACAAGGTCTCTTTTATAAGAAACTAGACTAATTAAGCCTTGATTACATATTTTATGCAGCCTATAATTCCACACCAACAATTTATAGTGATTTTCTAAAATCACGTTACTGCTGCTGTCCAAAGCAAATTATTACAATTTGCTCTTAAATTTCCAAGTCCAAACACTTATGAACTTACCATTTGAGTTTAAGACATATCATGGCCACATCATATCTTATTAAATCAACTCATTATGTCCTATTATGATTGAATTTACTCAACGTTTAATCACTTAAAACTTACCTCGGATGTTGTCGAACGATTTCGGCGGCTATTCGATCACTTTTTCTTTTCCTTTATCCAACTTTGGTCCTCTAAGCTCTTGAGCTAATTCAAACAAATTTAACTTATTAAAGTCTCATTATGCTAGCTTATGGCCGAATATGACAATGAATTTGATAGGTCATATGGCCACCTTTAGCTCAAATACAAAATGGTCATACGCATTTTTAATCACGTTAAGCAATTTAGTACAATTAATCAAACATTTCCTCATGTGCACCTTTATGACCAAATACACACATCATTAACCTAATATCAATTAACTAAGCACTTAACAAATTCTCCTTGAGCCGATTGTCTAAGTCAAGATAGGATCATCATTATGCTTACCTATAGCCGAATGTACAACATCAATCTATGCATTCATTCGTGTGGCCGAACATGCATGTCTATGTTGAGGCCGATTGCATACTTAATACATTCTACAAGTATGGTCACTTGTATTGACCAAATACCATTTTGTTTCAAGTTCAAAACTTGGCTAATACACATATATGCACTATTAAAACATCCTCTCCATTCCATCAATTCAACACATGCATTACTCATTAATATACAAAATTATATTCGGCCTTAGCACACCTCTTGCTGGTCGAATTTTTTTCTCCATCTAGCAACATTTTATGTACTATGCCGAACCAAAAAGATCAAACACCTAGCTTAATCATTTCCAAAACACTTAACCGGCCTTTGACCAAGACTTTAAACAAAGTCTATGTTCGGCTATCACACATATGGGCATTATTAGTTCAAAGTTTTAACAAGATTAATTTCTTTGATCTTAACCTAAATGACAACCCCCATTGTTCATCTAGATTTAGCATGAAACAAACACCAACCAAGAAAACAACACCCATGGCCGAGTATCATCTTCATCACATAGCAAGATTTAAACCATAGGCTAGGTAGAACTCAAACTAACATAAAAAATATGCATGAATCTCATGGAACAACATCAAACTTACCTTAACCTAGCTACAAGCATGGCCGAATCTCTTCAACATTTCCTCCTCCTAAACACCAACCAACCGAACATGAAGCAAGAAAATCCTCTTCTTCTTCCTTCCTCCTTAGAATTTTCGGCCAAAAGAAATGTTAAAGGATGGACACTTTTTTTCTTTGTTTTCATCACTCACGGCAATGGGGGGGACAATCACACACATCCTCTCTTTTCTTTTTTGTTTCTCATCCTACTAACACTAATATTTTATTGCCCATGCCCTTTATTTTATTAATCCTTACATAATGCACTACCCCAACATGTTTATGACATGTTTTTAGCCATAACATCTTGTCCACCCATGCTCTTTATTTTATTAATCCTTACATAATGCACTACCCCAACATGTTTATGACATGTTTTTAGCCATAACATCTTGTCCACCCATGCTCATGGCTGGCCACTACATATTAGGGGGGAAAATTGACATGCAAGTCCTCCCTTTTGATTACATGCACTATTAGGTCCTTGTAGATTAGCCTATCACATTTCAAAAATGTCACCCATAAGTCCTTTTGACTAAATTCACATGCAATTTACTAAATCGAAGCCTAAAACTTTCACACATTCATATTCACATATTTTAGACAATAATTATCATATTCAAATAATTTGGTGACTCAGTTTAGCGGTCCCGAAACCGCTTCCCGACTAGGGTCACTTTAGGGGTGTCACAGCAACACATACATACTCATCAGCTTTTGCACACTTTCACTGCACATCTTTATATTTTTAACACAACATCATTACTATCATTCAACATATTTAATATACCCACAATACAATAAAATTCACAATATTTAATCATAATAATAAATTCATAGTTATTCACATATTCAGATAATTTGCCAAAAATAAAATAAGGAAAATAAAAAGCTTACACTCGAAACTTAGGATAGAGGTTTAGGCTATTCCTAAGCTTTCAATCAACACTACAAATCATGTGTACAAGTAGCAATTCCAAACACTCACCAATTATGCTTTCGCTGAAAAGCCAAAAGCTTAAACTAACTTTTCCTTGCCTTTCGCCTTGCTCGAAGAAGGTTCCAACGGTTCCGATGTGACAACCCTAATTTGACCCTAGTCAGAAAGTGGTTTCGGGACCACAAAACCGAGTCATAAAAATAATTGACCGTTATATTCTATGTTTATTATATGTCTAAATGCATGTGTGAAAGTTTCATGCTTTGATTTTGTCATTTGTATGTGAAATTTATAAGATAGGACTCATGTGATAAGACTTAAAAATGTGATAGGTAAATTTTAAAGTACCAAATAATGCATGAACTATTGACATGGGGGACTTGCATGTCAAATAGACCACTTTTAATATAATGGCCGGCCATAATGATGGTTGATGGATAATATATGTTTTATTTAAGTATTATAATAAGTAATGGCATTATTTTGAAATAAAAATAATTAGTAAAATAAGAAAAAGATGATAAAATAATGGGTGTTCATCTTTCTTTCTTCATTGCCGAAATTGAGAAAGAAAAATTTTGAAGAAGAAGCCAAGGCATTCGGCCATGGTTATGTTAATTTAAAGGTATGTAATGTGATTTTTTTTTGTAATTGATTATGAAATTAAATTGATAAGTACATAGTATAGTTAACACATGGTTTAAATTCATGAATCATTGAACATATATCCATTTAGCAAGTTGCTAAATTTGTGTTATTGGGAAGATGTTATTTATATGTTAAAGTAGCTTAAATGATGGTTGAATAAGTTGAATTCATTGTTGAGAGGTATGAATTGAAGTTGCCGTATGTATATATATACATTTTGAAAAGAAAATTTTGTTGTTATTTGAGTTTTTATATATATATATATGCACATTCGGTCATTGGGGGGGGGACAAGATGAATTTAAAATGTTATAGATTGTTTTTAAGATTTGTTAAATTGTTGTGGTCATTGCCGAATATATGTTTAGTTAAAGAAAATTTTTAAAGTGTTTAGTTAATTAGTAGGTTAATGGTGTATGCACAAATCATTTGAAATATAAACTTTGTATGAGTATTAAAAGATGTATATGAATTTGGCCTTGGGAGAATTTTTAGTATAAAATGCTTAAATTCTAGATAGGTTATTGCTTAAATGACTGAATGTGCCAAAGGTAAATGCATGTCAAATTGATCCATATGTGTTAAGGGAATAGGAATAAATATCGGTTTGATGAACTATATATATATATTCGGCTATATAGTTAAGATATGTACATGAAAATATGATAAGCCATATGAATTTTGAGTCTGTGTATGTGAACTAGATATTTAATGGATATTCGGCTAAAAGGGGTTAAAGGTTAAGTCACAGGAATTTTGGTGATATACATATTCGGTCATTAGGCTTATATGTACTTTGGCTATGTGAGTTATGTATTAAGTAAGCTATTTATTTGATATGTATATTCGGTCATAAAGGTATACTTGGAGAAATGTTTAATTAAATTGTATTAGAATGTTTAAAGTGATAAAAATAGGTATGACCATTTCGTATTTGAGCTAAAGGTAGCTATATGACCTAGTAAATCTCTTGTCATATTCGACCATAATCTAGCATGATGGGATTTTAATAAGCTAAATTTGTTTGAATTAGCTCAAGAGCATAGAGGGGCAAACTCAGATAAGGGAATAGAGAAAGTAATCGAATAGCCGTTGTAATCATTCGACGATATCCGAGGTAAGTTTTGAGTAGTCGCCTTTAGTATAAAAATTTATGATGCCTTGATATGTGTATACTAGATGAATTGTGACCTTTTGATTCTATTTGAATTAAGTTGTGTGATAAATAATCTAAGTATATGAACTATAGTCGAATGGCCAATACGGGTTAAGCTTAATAAATGAAATGTATATGGAGCTTATATTCGCATGTAGCAAATGACTACTAATGTGACATGTTCAATGAGATGTTTTAATATATGATTAAATATGCATGATACTTGAGGAATTGTATCCAGGCTTAAAGACCCGCAGGCTATATGCTAGAATGTTATCCGGGCTTAAAGTGCTGGAATGTTATCTGGGCTTAAAGACCCGCAGGCTTCGTGCTAGAATGCTATCCGGGCTGGAGACCCGCAGGCTACGAGCTGGTATTATACTGGGTTTAAATTCCCGCAGGTTGGTGCTAGAAATTTGTTTCAAGTTCTAAGACTTGACAGGTTTGATGCCAGTAAATTAAGTAAGATTACGACATTGAATATCCGCGGAAAACCACCGTCGAGTAAGTACTATATATTTAACATGTTAAGGTACATATTATGTACTCATATGTGAAATGATTTTAAAGTGAATTATTAGTATTAAAGAACGATATATATATACGTGTGGATGAATACGGTATTTAAGAATAAGAGAATGACCTATTCAGTCAATGTATGTCATTATATGAAAGTATGTGACTTAAAATAATTGTATGAGCCATATACTATAGTTAAATATGTGCTGAAAATTTCTTGTGTATTCATATATATATATTCGACCAATAGGCTTTATAATTAGTGTACTTGTGTATATTCGGCCAAGTAATATATAATTAGAATACGAGTTCTGTGATGCTTAATGTTTGATTTAAATGACAAGTTTTAATTGTTTGAAATGCTTAAAACTTACTAAGCCTCGAAAGCTTACTCTGTTCCTTATTTCTCTGTTTTATAGATTGTTGATTTTGGCCACCGACTCGGGGATCGTCAGCAATTCATCCTACTATCGATCTTTTTGGTACAGTTTTATTTTGGTCCTGATATGGCATGTATAGGTTAGGCTGAAGATAACTATGTTTTGTAATTGTAAATATTTTGGCCATATGAAAATGGCATATATATATAACACAAAGATCGATATGTATTCAGCTCGATCTCTATTATGTTAGTTAATGTGGATGAGAAATTTAATGTTTAGCTCGGTAATACCTTTTAGCCTAAATCCTGCGATCAGATTCGGGTTAGGAGTGTTACATCCGATGCTTCACACATTAACCACAAAATATATACAATCAATATTTAGCTAAAGACTCACTTAAACAAACCAAAAATGCAAGCCTAAGATATATTCCTCAAGGAACTGAAATTGTGACTAACAAACTTGAAACTCAAATATCTCAGTCTATACTTAATATTTTTACCTAAAATGAATTATGTTAATTTATTTATTTTCGACATGTTTATGGCAATTTTTGTGAAAATTCATTGAATCCTTGGAAATCCTTAACGAAACTTTAAAGTAAGTTTAGAAACCTTTCTAATCATGTTAAAACTAATTGAAAAATACATTGAAACCACGTTTTTATCCACAAACCCAAAATTCACCATCAAAGACCCTATTTTTGGATTTTATTTAAAACATGTGTTTCAATGGCTAAAAATTCAGTTTAAGGGAGTAGATATCATTTAAAACACATAGAAAGTCGAATGGTTACCTTCGATGGAAGAAAAACAAGCTTTGACGCAAATCCAAAAAAACACATGTTTGGAGAAAATGATGTAGATGATGAAGTTTTTGTGTAACACCCCGAACCCGAAACCGACACCGGAGTCGAACACGAGGTGTTAACTGGCTTTAACCCCTTACAAAATTTATTTTCCAGACACAGCCCAATCTGTGTACTAGTCGTTTTAAAAATCATATCTTGAGTTTCGTAACTCGAAAATCAGTTTCGTAATTTTTCCCAGAAACTAGACTCATGTGCCCATCTATGTATTTTTTTCTAGAATTTTTGGTTGGGCCAATTAGTACAGTTTATTAGTCAAAGTCCCCCAAGTTGCAGGGGTCGACTACACTGACCTTTGCCCATTACGACTTGGATATCTCCCTGCACGAGGCTTAAATACTGTTGCCGTTTATTTCTCTGAAAACTAGACTCAGAGAGGAATCTGTACATATATGGTACGACCCCTAATTATCTCTGGTTAATTTATAATGAATTTCCAAAGTCGGAGCAGGGATTCCAGAAACCGTTCTGGCCCTGTCCCACTAAAATCTGAATATCTCTTAATATACTGCCCATATGATCTTTTCGTTACTTCCTCATGAAAGCAGACTCATCGAGCTTCGATTACATAATTTATTCATCAATTAATTCCACTCCCACTATTTTTAGTGATTTTTCAATCTCATGACACTGTTGCTGCCAGCATCTGTTACGAAAGTAACTAGGTCCATTTCATGCCTACCCTTGATCCACTTCAATCTAACATTCGTGCCATTTTCGCATGGCTTAAAGTTTACATGCCATAATTCAAACACAACGTACTAGCTTATACATGCCAAAATGATCTTCTAAACACACTAAGAAGAAAGTACCAAAACTTGCTATCCGGTGTGATGACTTCGATGACGGCCCGACCCCGCAATAATAGATGAGTCCAAGCAACCTATAATGGGTGACAAGGAAACATCGAGTGAGTTTATAACTCAGTAAGTCATAAGCAATGCACTACCATCTATCAACAACATTATCACCAGAGGAAACAAAATGGAACGAGACAATTTACTCCATCCATACCGAACCATACCATAGTTCCTCCAACCTATCAATTCAATTTCATATCAATTCATGCATTCACATTCTATATACTCATCAATAGGACATTGAAGCAATTTCATAAATCGATTTATTTTCGTTACAATCAAACGACTATACGGCCTTTCACCCATCCTACGATAAATTTTATGTACGTGACTTCAAGTATATTTGTCACATAGGTTCGAACTTACCGAGCTCAACACCAAGTATAAGCATAGCACCTATTAGCCACGTACTCAAGACACTTACCCGACCCGCTGTCCGCGATCGACTCAATAGTGTCGCACACATAGTGTCCATAATGATTCACGAATGTATATTGAGCCCGCACACTCAGTGCTATATAATCAACTCGCACACTTAGTGCCACAGAATCAAATCGCACACTTAGTGCTACATAGTCAGACTCGCACACTTAGTGCCGCATGGTCAATTCGCACGCTTAGTGCATCATATTCATTTCGCACACTTAGTGCAACATAGTCGAATCGCACACTTAGTGCTGTACAATTTAATCCCGCGCACTTAGCACCAATCTCATGGTCATAAATGGTTATCCCGCACGTTTAGTGCCGAGATCAACAACTCAGTACATCTTACCTCTTTTCATTCATTCAACAATTTCATCATCACATACGTACATGCAAATATATATATATGTATATTTATTCATTCCAATCAGCATCAATACATACACGTTATGACCATTTGAAATAATACCCACTACATGCTTAATGACTTACCTTGTGTTGGGTAAGATGGTTCCAACTCGGCTACTCGATAACCTTTTCTTTGCCTTTGCTCGATTCACCTCCTTTAGCTCCTTGAGCTAAATCAATAATTTAACTAGTTTAACCACTTTGCTAAATATTTACAATCCAATTTCACATGTATATGTATGTTAGTATATTCGGCTAATAACCTCATGCAACTACCATGTCATCAAAAATCTAATCACACATGCACATGCATTAGGTAAGTTACCTTTGCTAATTTTAAACCCAACATCACACAAGCTCTCAAGAGATGGCCGAATGCCTCTTTTGCTACCCAACTAATCATTCAACAATTCCATCATTGGTCAAGCACATATTCCGCTAAAGAAATGGCAATTTTAGCAACCTTCGATTTAGTACTTAACCTTTACCACATATCAAATAACTCATTTCCTTACTCATGTGACCACGTATATTCGGTCATGCATACACACATAAAATCAATTTGGAGACTCTATCAATCCAACATACATTCGGCACCTTCATCCACCATTCTACCAAGCATGTAATATTCAAACACAACCAAACTCACATTCGGCCCTAGCTCATAACAAGGTAGCCGATTCTCCCTTTTTTTTTTATAGTTCAAACACTCCTCTATCATCATTCACCTAACTTTAACATGAAACAACCAAACTCACCATTTCTCATCCAAATAACATGAACAACAACCATTCCTTGAACACTTTCTCATGACCGATTGCTCATGTTATCAACAAGATTCAAGATTTGAACATGGGCTATTTAAAACATGCATGCATCTCAAAGACAACATCAAACATACCTTGGTCTAAAGGACCACCTTGGCCGAATCTTGCTTCCTCTTCTTCCTCTAGTTAGAACAATTGCAAAAGAAAGAAAATATGAACACTCCTTCTTCCCTCCTTATTAAGCATTCAAACTCCCTCATTTTTCATGCCACAACATCAAACACTCTCCCTAAGCAAGCAATGGCCGAATCCCTCCCAAGTTCTTTTCTCCCCTTCTTTTTCTTGGTTTTTCGGCTAGGTGATGGCAAGTATGACACCCATTTTTTTTTTGTTCCCTTTTCTATTATTAATCCCATCATTTGTTCACCAAAGAAACATTTTAAATTAGAATGAGTGGAGCATTATCACTCCTTGGCCGGCCACCATGAATTTTATGGGCAAATTGACATGCAAAGCCATGCTTCCTCAACCTATTATTAATTAATCCTTATATTTCATCTATCATCTTTCCTAACTTCGTCAACTAGGTCCTTTTTGAATGAATTCACAATCCTAATGCTAACATTAAGCATTTAATTTCTCATACATTCACTGTCACACAACAATTTATGCAATTAAAACACGAAAATAAATTTTTGGCTCGGTAATGTGGTCTCGAAACCACATTCCGACCAGGGTCTAATTTGGGTTGTCACAACTCTCCCCCACATAAGAAATTTTCGTCCCCGAAAATCTTACCGGTAAATAGGTTTGGGTATCGTTCCTTCATCGAGCTCTCGGGTTCCCAGGTTGCTTCCTCGATCCCGTGTTTAAGCCACAACACCTTAACCAACGGAACCCTTTTATTTCGCAACTCTTTCACTTCACGAGTTAGGATACGAATCGGTTCTTCTTCATAGCTCATATCAGCCTGAATTTCAACCTCCGACGGACTAATTATGTGCGAAGGATCAGATCTATAGCGCCGAAGCATCGAAACATGAAAGACGTCGTGAATCTTTTCAAGTTCAGGAGGCAAGATCAATCTATATGCAGCCGGCCCCACTCGTTCGGAAATTTCGTACGGCCCAATGAATCTCGGGCTCAACTTGCCTTTACGGCCAAATCTGAGTACCTTTTTCCAAGGCGAAACTTTAAGGAACACTTTATCTCCCACCTGATATTCAATGTCCTTCCGTTTCAGATCCGCATACGATTTCTGACGATCCGTGGCTACCTTCAGACTTTCACGGATTACCTTTACTTTCTGTTCGGCATCTTTAATCAAATCAACTCCAAAAATTTTACTTTCACTGAGCTCGGTCCAAAACAATGGTGTACGGCATTTACGACCGTACAAAGCCTCGTAAGGTGCCATCTTAATACTTGATTGAAAACTATTGTTGTAAGCGAATTCAATCAAAGGTACATACCGTTCCCATGAACCACTAAACTCAAGGATGCAGCATCTCAGCATATCCTCGAGTATCTGAATTATCCGCTCGGATTGACCATCGGTTTGGGGATGAAAAGCGGTGCTAAAATGCAGCTGGGTACCCAAAGCTTCTTGTAATTTCTTCCAAAATCGCGAGGTGAATCTCGGATCTCTATCCGACACGATAGAAATAGGTACTCCATGTAATCTCACAATCTGAGAAACATACAATTCGGCTAGTTTATCCAATGAAAAATCCGTACGCACGGGGATAAAGTGAGCCGACTTAGTCAGCCTATCAACAACAACCCAAATCGCATCCTTCTTACTTGCGGACAATGGCAGTCCGGACACAAAGTCCATTGTGACTCGGTCCCATTTCCACTCGGGTATCATGATCGGCTGAAGTAACCCTGAAGGCACTTGATGTTCCGCTTTCACTTGTTGACATATTAAACATCTCGAAACAAAGTCGGAGATGTCTCGCTTCATACCATGCCACCAAAACCGACGTTTCAAGTCGTTGTACATTTTCGTGCTCCCCGGGTGAATTGACATTCGGCTACAATGGGCTTCGTTCAGAATCATCGGAATGAGTTCCGAATTCCTTGGAACACACAAATGACTTCTAAACCTCAAACAACCATCATCATCAATCTGAAACTCTGATTCCTTGTTCGGAACACACTCAGCTTGTTTTGCAACCAATTCATCATCGACTTTCTGAGCTTCACGAATTTGATGAGTCAATAATGGTTTGGCTTTTAATTCAGCTACTAACACATTGTCAGGTAGGACAGACAAGTGTACATTCATCGCTCGCAAAGCAAACAGTGATTTCCGGCTTAAGGCGTCCGCAACCACATTAGCCTTTCCCGGGTGGTAATCAATGACAAGCTCGTAATCTTTCAACAACTCAAGCCAACGTCTTTGTCGCAGATTCAAGTCTCGTTGAGTCATCAAATATTTGAGACTTTTGTGATCCGAAAACACATGGCACTTCTCACCAAACAAATAATGTCGCCATATTTTCAATGCAAACACAATGGCGGCTAGTTCGAGATCATGGGTCGGATAATTTCTTTCGTGTGGCTTCAATTGTCTCGACGCATAGGCCACAACTCGACCTTCTTGCATCAATACGCAACCCAACCCGAGTAGGGATGCGTCACTATAAACAACAAACTCTTTACCCGATTCAGGTTGCACCAAAATTGGAGCTTCAGTCAGATGAGTTTTCAGTTGATCGAAGCTTTTCTGACATTTCTCCGTCCATTCGAACTTAGCATCCTTCTGAAGTAGCTTCGTCATTGGTGTGGCTATCATCGAGAAACCTTTGACAAATCGTCGGTAATAGCCGGCGAGCCCTAGAAAGCTCCGGACTTCGGTAACATTTCTCGGAGGCTTCCAGTTAAGTATGGCTGAAATTTTGCTCGGGTCAACTCGAATACCTGATGCGGATACCACATGACCCAAGAAGCTAACCTCTCTTAACCAGAACTCACACTTACTGAACTTAGCATATAACTGCTTATCCCGCAAAATTTGCAACACTTGCCTCAGATGCTCAGCATGTTCGGTCTCATCTCTTGAATAGACCAAGATGTCATCAATAAACACAACTACAAACCGATCCAAATACGGCCTGAAGATCCGATTCATCAAATCCACAAACACCGCAGGGGCATTAGTGAGCCCAAACGGCATCACTAAGAACTCGTAGTGACCGTACCTCGTTCTGAAAGCAGTTTTGGGTACGTCCGAATCTCGAATCCGCAACTGATAATAACCCGATCTCAAATCTATCTTTGAAAACACCGATGCTCCCTTTAATTGATCGAACAGATCATCTATACGCGGTAACGGATACTTATTCTTTATCGTCACTTTATTCAGTTGACGATAGTCAATGCACAACCTCATGGTTCCGTCCTTCTTTTTCACGAACAATACTGGTGCACCCCAAGGTGAGAAACTCGGTCGAGCGAAACCTCTATCCATCAATTCTTGCAACTGAGCTTTCAACTCTTTTAACTCGGTTAGTGCCATACGATACGGAGCGATCAAAATTGGCGTAGTTCCAGGTACAAGCTCAATTCCAAACTCTACTTCCCGAACAGGTGGCAAACCCGGTAACTCTTCAGGAAAAACATCCGGGTATTCACAAACCACCGGCACCGACTCGGGTTTCTTTTCTAACTCCTTGTCATCAAGTACATACGCGAGGTATGCTTCGCACCCTTTCCTTACATATTTCTGGGCCAACATTGCTGATATTACAGCTGGCAACCCCCTTAAGTCCGCAGACTCAACTCGGATTATTTCGTCATTCGCGCACCTCAAATCGATAGTCTTGTTTTTGCAATTCACAACCGCATCATGTGCGGTTAACCAATCCAAACCAAGAATAACATCAAACTCGTCGAACGGCAAAAGCATCAAATCGGCCGGAAAACAGGATTCTCGGATTATTAGAGGGCATCTGTTACACACTTTATCAACAAGTACGCATTGACCCAAAGGGTTTGACACTCGAATTACTAGCTCAGTAGACTCAACAGGTAGAGTCTTACTGGATGCTAAGGTTTCGCATACATATGAATGAGTAGAGCCAGGGTCAATCAATGCAATCACATTAGTATCAAAGAGAGTGAAGGTACCAGTGATGACGTCGGGGGAGGATGCCTCCTCGCGTGCGCGAATGGCATATGCTCTAGCAGGAGTACGGTTCTCGGCGCGATCGGCCGTATCAGAGGCCCCCCTCTGACTACCACCCCTGCCTCCTAAAATTCTCGGTGGTCCACCTCTAGATGTCACTCCACTAGGTCTTGCACCTTGAATCTTATTCTTCTCATCCCGCTCCGTGCAATCTCTAATGAAGTGGTCCTTCGAACCGCATCCGTAACAGGCCCTGTTAGTAGACTTGCCCCAACATTCACCTAGGTGTCGTCTTCCACATTGGGGACATTCAGGTTTCTCGTGACGATTATTGCCCACACTAGCTACCGAAGTAGCTCGGGAGCCCATCGATGGTCTTGCCCTGATGGTGATTCCCGCAGTCGCCCTCGACTTATTAATGTCCTCCCTGAACTTCTTCACAGCTGAGAACGGAGCTTTACCCGTCGATCTTTTACGATAATCTCTAGCTTCAAATTCAGCCTTCCTCTTCTCCTTTCCAAGTTCCTCCGCCTTGCAGGCTCGTTCGACTAGTGTTACGAATTCCTTTATTTCCAAAATACCCATTAGTAGCTTTAAATCTTCGTTCAATCCTTCCTCAAATCTTTTGCACATAGCAACCTCATCAGCTACACACTCCCGGGCATACCTACTAAGTCTTACGAATTCATGTTCGTATTCAGATACAGTCATACGGCCTTGCTTGAGTTCCAAGAACTCCTTACGCTTCTGGTCAATGAACCGTTGGCTAATAAATTTCTTCCGGAATTCCGTTTGAAAGAAGTCCCAAGTTACTCGCTCGTTCGGGACTATGGAAATCAAGGTCCTCCACCAATAGTAGGCTGAGTCTCGCAACAAAGATACAGCACATTTTAGACATTCATCGGGTGTGCATGACAATTCATCGAACACCCGAATGGTGTTATCAAGCCAGAACTCGGCCCTTTCGGCATCATCAGTTACTATGGCCTTGAACTCCTCGGCCCCACGCTTCCTAATCAAGTCTACAGGTGGCTTACTCAGCCTCACAGGATCAGCGGCTGATGGCCTTACAGGCTCTTGGGGTGGGTTATTCAAATTTGGGAATTGTTGGACAGCCGGGTTGGCTCGGGCATATTGCGCGACCCACTCATTCATCATGGTAAAGAAGGCTTGTTTAGCCCCCTCACCTTGATTATTTGCAGATGACTGAGGTTCAACAGGCGGCGTCCCTTGTGCAGGAGCAGCCGCTACGCTCTCAACGTCATCCGCTAGGGTTCTTTCTTCACCGGGATCCATTTACTAATCAAGACAAAAACATTTCAACCGTCAGAAGTCATCACCCTTTTAAACATTAACATTATGGCATGTATAGCTAGACTCATACGTGCTATGGTAGTCCTAGAACCGACTAAACCATAGCTCTGATACCAATAAAATGTAACACCCCGAACCCGAAACCGACACCGGAGTCGAACACGAGGTGTTAACTGGCTTTAACCCCTTACAAAATTTATTTTCCAGACACTGTCCAATCTGTGTACTAGTCGTTTTAAAAATCATATCTTGAGTTTCGTAACTCGAAAATCAGTTTCGTAATTTTTCCCAGAAACTAGACTCATGTGCCCATCTATGTATTTTTTTCTAGAATTTTTGGTTGGGCCAATTAGTACAGTTTATTAGTCAAAGTCCCCCAAGTTGCAGGGGTCGACTACACTGACCTTTGCCCATTACGACTTGGATATCTCCCTGCACGGGGCTTCAATACTGTTGCCGTTTGTTTCTATGAAAACTAGACTCAGAGAGGAATCTGTACATATATGGTACGACCCCTAATTATCTCTGGTTAATTTATAATGAATTTCCAAAGTCGGAGCAGGGATTCCAGAAACCGTTCTGGCCCTGTCCCACTAAAATCTGAATATCTCTTAATATACTGCCCATATGATCTTTTCGTTACTTCCTCATGAAAGCAGACTCATCGAGCTTCGATTACATAATTTATTCATCAATTAATTCCACTCCCACTATTTTTAGTGATTTTTCAATCTCATGACACTGTTGCTGCCAGCATCTGTTACGAAAGTAACTAGGTCCATTTCATGCCTACCCTTGATCCACTTCAATCTAACATTCGTGCCATTTTCGCATGGCTTAAAGTTTACATGCCATAATTCAAACACAACGTACTAGCTTATACATGCCAAAATGATCTTCTAAACACACTAAGAAGAAAGTACCAAAACTTGCTATCCGGTGTGATGACTTCGATGACGGCCCGACCCCGCAATAATAGATGAGTCCAAGCAACCTATAATGGGTGACAAGGAAACATCGAGTGAGTTTATAACTCAGTAAGTCATAAGCAATGCACTACCATCTATCAACAACATTATCACCAGAGGAAACAAAATGGAACGAGACAATTTACTCCATCCATACCGAACCATACCATAGTTCCTCCAACCTATCAATTCAATTTCATATCAATTCATGCATTCACATTCTATATACTCATCAATAGGACATTGAAGCAATTTCATAAATCGATTTATTTTCGTTACAATCAAACGACTATACGGCCTTTCACCCATCCTACGATAAATTTTATGTACGTGACTTCAAGTATATTTGTCACATAGGTTCGAACTTACCGAGCTCAACACCAAGTATAAGCATAGCACCTATTAGCCACGTACTCAAGACACTTACCCGACCCGCTGTCCGCGATCGACTCAATAGTGTCGCACACATAGTGTCCATAATGATTCACGAATGTATATTGAGCCCGCACACTCAGTGCTATATAATCAACTCGCACACTTAGTGCCACAGAATCAAATCGCACACTTAGTGCTACATAGTCAGACTCGCACACTTAGTGCCGCATGGTCAATTCGCACGCTTAGTGCATCATATTCATTTCGCACACTTAGTGCAACATAGTCGAATCGCACACTTAGTGCTGTACAATTTAATCCCGCGCACTTAGCGCCAATCTCATGGTCATAAATGGTTATCCCGCACGTTTAGTGCCGAGATCAACAACTCAGTACATCTTACCTCTTTTCATTCATTCAACAATTTCATCATCACATACGTACATGCAAATATATATATATGTATATTTATTCATTCCAATCAGCATCAATACATACACGTTATGACCATTTGAAATAATACCCACTACATGCTTAATGACTTACCTCGTGTTGGGTAAGATGGTTCCAACTCGGCTACTCGATAACCTTTTCTTTGCCTTTGCTCGATTCACCTCCTTTAGCTCCTTGAGCTAAATCAATAATTTAACTAGTTTAACCACTTTGCTAAATATTTACAATCCAATTTCACATGTATATGTATGTTAGTATATTCGGCTAATAACCTCATGCAACTACCATGTCATCAAAAATCTAATCACACATGCACATGCATTAGGTAAGTTACCTTTGCTAATTTTAAACCCAACATCACACAAGCTCTCAAGAGATGGCCGAATGCCTCTTTTGCTACCCAACTAATCATTCAACAATTCCATCATTGGTCAAGCACATATTCGGCTAAAGAAATGGCAATTTTAGCAACCTTCGATTTAGTACTTAACCTTTACCACATATCAAATAACTCATTTCCTTACTCATGTGACCACGTATATTCGGTCATGCATACACACATAAAATCAATTTGGAGACTCTATCAATCCAACATACATTCGGCACCTTCATCCACCATTCTACCAAGCATGTAATATTCAAACACAACCAAACTCACATTCGGCCCTAGCTCATAACAAGGTAGCCGATTCTCCCTTTTTTTTTTTTATAGTTCAAACACTCCTCTATCATCATTCACCTAACTTTAACATGAAACAACCAAACTCACCATTTCTCATCCAAATAACATGAACAACAACCATTCCTTGAACACTTTCTCATGACCGATTGCTCATGTTATCAACAAGATTCAAGATTTGAACATGGGCTATTTAAAACATGCATGCATCTCAAAGACAACATCAAACATACCTTGGTCTAAAGGACCACCTTGGCCGAATCTTGCTTCCTCTTCTTCCTCTAGTTAGAACAATTGCAAAAGAAAGAAAATATGAACACTCCTTCTTCCCTCCTTATTAAGCATTCAAACTCCCTCATTTTTCATGCCACAACATCAAACACTCTCCCTAAGCAAGCAATGGCCGAATCCCTCCCAAGTTCTTTTCTCCCCTTCTTTTTCTTGGTTTTTCGGCTAGGTGATGGCAAGTATGACACCCATTTTTTTTTGTTCCCTTTTCTATTATTAATCCCATCATTTGTTCACCAAAGAAACATTTTAAATTAGAATGAGTGGAGCATTATCACTCCTTGGCCGGCCACCATGAATTTTATGGGAAAATTGACATGCAAAGCCATGCTTCCTCAACCTATTATTAATTAATCCTTATATTTCATCTATCATCTTTCCTAACTTCGTCAACTAGGTCCTTTTTGAATGAATTCACAATCCTAATGCTAACATTAAGCATTTAATTTCTCATACATTCACTGTCACACAACAATTTATGCAATTAAAACACGAAAATAAATTTTTGGCTCGGTAATGTGGTCTCGAAACCACATTCCGACCAGGGTCTAATTTGGGTTGTCACATTTTGGGTGATTTCCTTTGTTTAAACGGAGGTTTTAAGGTTCAAGGGTTATAGAAATCAAAGAGGATTAGGAATTAGAGGTAAAAATTGATTGAGAAAGTAAAGGGGAAACAAAGCGACGACACCAATATGGGGAGGAAAAGTTGACGTGAAAATTATTTGGAAAAGGGGCTTTTAGGTTGATTTTGGACATTTGGTCAAATTACTTCATAAAAACTCTTAATTTTGATTCAAATTACTTCATAAAAACTCTTAATTTTGACTCTTTTGCATATTAGTCCTATTTTCAAAATTAAAGATATTTAAAACTCGAAGGCTAAAATTTCTAAAATACCCTTAAAACTCCTAGGCCCTATTTTGGGGTGTGACATTCAATGTGAGTTTCATCACAAGAAAATCAATACAAAAAATCAATAAAACATGCTAAATAACAAAACACAGAGTGAGAACCATCAATTATTAATTCAGAGTTCACAGTTTTATGTATGCACATGTTTGTGTATGGCAATGCAATTTCAATATATCAACTGAAAGATCTTGCCCAACTTCACTACACATTACACTAGAAGTTCCCTTAAACTCCAACCACCTACACACTAGGTTTGTGGTTAAACCATCAATGGTTTGTAGATAAACTGCTAGTGGTTGTAGACACACAACAAAATTTCACAGATAGAATTTGCCTCTGGCTGTGGATACACAACAAAAGTCTCTCAGATAAAATCTGCCTCTGGATGTGAAAACACAACAAATACCCCGCAGATAAAATCTGCCTTTGCCTGTGGATGCACAAAAATATCTCGTAGATGGAATTTGCCTTTGGCTATGGATGCACAAAAAAATATCCCGTAGATGGAATCTGCCTCCGGCTATGGATACACAGTAAATTTGCAAAGAAGCTGCCAATCTTCCTCCATACATATTGTCCAACCCCATGCAATGCAATATGATATACTTATAACAGATCAATACTGTAGCACTCCAAACTTGGCCTAGACATTAAGACTAAGTCAAAAGAGTTACATTTACCCTTATTAGGAAAACCAACTTTTATAAATGTAGTTTAAAATAATTCAATATCGTCCAATAGTTTAAAACAATTGTAGAAAGTCCTAATGCAAAAACAATACTGAAATTACTGATACTATAAAAGCTGATAAAGCAGAATGACTGAGCTTCCATTATGTTGACCTGATCAAGACTGTGAGTTACCTGTAATTCAGTCAACAGACAAAATGAATTGATAACTCAATGTATATAACAGATATAAATTCAAATAGAATCCTAAGTATAACAGTAAATTCCTAAACTCCTGTTCAAAATTAGAATAAGAGGATATTCATTACAATCTTAACAAATCCAATGAAAAATAGAACCATTCAAATTTAGATACAGAATAGATCAGAAACAAAGGCAATTTTTCTACCCCTATCTGCTACACACCATCTCCGACTAACCCAACACACTATAAAAGGGATTTAATTACTATAAAATGCCTTTGATACGTGATATTCGTGACAGGTTTTAAAAATTTATAATTAATTGTTCTTGAAACTAACTATTATCACGATGAAGGCAACTGTACCTATCGAACAGTAGTATAGCTTTAGAAAGACTGAATTATCGAACCCAAAGGAACTAAGAGTATTAGTAATTACTTTCTTTTTATTATCTAGCCTAAAAATTAAGAGGTTTGGTTATCTAAACTAATTACTAAACTAAGAATGCACAGAAAGAAAATTTGGGAAAATACTTTTAGAAAATTCGATTTATTAAGACAATACCTAAGGAAAATATTCCACCTAGACTTCACTTGTTATTTGACTCAGAATCAGGCGATTTATTTATTTGACTTGATCCGTAGAAATCCCTAAGTTATATTATTATCTCTCTCGAGACTAATAACGTCTAACCCTAGGTTGATTAATTGAAATCTCTTTCTAATTAACGCCCTAGTGTTTCATTAACTCGATCTATGGATCCCCTTATTAGGTTTCACCCTAATCCGACAAAATGTTATCACCCTATCTCTAGGCGTGCAATCAACTCTGCTTAATTATGACAAATATACTCTTAGACAGGGTCTATTCCTCCTCTGAATAAGAGCATTAACTTGAATCAATAACTTGGAGTATTAAAACAAGAATTAAGAATACATAATTAAGAACAAGTCAAATATTTATCATACAATTTAGATAATAATAACAAGATCCATCTTAGGTTTCATTCCCCTTAGGTATTTAGGGGGTTTAGTTCATACTTATGAAAGAAAACATCTCAAAAGCATAAAGATAACAAAACATAAGAAAACCTAAAACTCCTAAAGGAACTTAAAGGGAGATCTTCAGTCTTGATGATGAATCCAGCTTCTGAGATGGATCATCGACTTTCCTTGAGTAATTCCTTGCTTCCTACTCCGCGTCCCCTTCTTAAGTGCCTCTTCAGGTGTTTAAATAGGCTTTAGAATGCCTAAGAGCCCTCAAAATTGGCCTTTTTCGAATAGGGTTATACTTGGGCTTGGCAAGGACACGCCCGTGTGCGATTACTCCAGCCAGTGGTCAAGGCTGTTGAATAGGCACGGGCATGTAGTCTCGTGTAAGTCATGCTTCGATCCTGCCAAAGGTACACGGCCGTGTGACATGACCGTGTGAGGAAGTCCAGTCCATGTTGATTTCTCATGTGGGTCTGTTTTATCCGTTTTCGGCTAGTTTCTTGCTCTTTTTACTCTCCTATGCCCACCTAAGAATAAAACATGAAATTAAAGGATTAGGAGCATCGAATTCACCAAATCTAAGGAGAAACCATCCATAAATGTGCTGAGCATGGGATAAAAATATGTATAAATGAGGGTTTATCAAATACCCCAACACTTAAGCGTTTGCTTGTCCTCAAGCAAAATCCTCAACTTACAATCAAAATAAATTCTTCTCAATTCATAATCCCTATAAATAATATTTAAAAATAATCCATAAGTATTCATACATTGAAAATTCAACTAAAAGTACATCAAAGTTTCAAACATTCCAAGTTGAGCATTTTATCACGAAAACATAGGTGTCTCTCTTTATCTAAGTGATTACCTTTGATCAAAATATCACAGAGTTTAACATCCTCACTAAAGATTCACTCCAATCACTCTAGGTGTTTAAGGACATCAATTAAAGCACTCATTAGTCAATATGAAAAATTATTACCATAGGCTTGCTTAAAAATCAAATCTCCACCACTATATATTGAGCTGATACATCAATCAAAAAGGTTTTTAGAGGGTTGTAACGTGGATTTGGTTAGGGAGTGTGGTCACAAGCTGAAGGAAAAGGTTAGAATCGAGATTGAATTGAAAAATTACCTAGCTAGAAAAATAACTAGTCATCAGTTTAATATAAGTGAACTTCTTCTCAAAATATGGAATTAACGCTCAAGCTCAAAAACGACGAATTACTACTAATATGTATTGAAGTAAATTTTTTTTAAGAACAAGTCAAATACATAGAAGAACAAAACATAGCTAAGCAATTAGTTCAAATCAAATCTCGACAAAAATAGGGATCAAATTAGGGGATTTCAACAATAATAGGTTATGGGTTAATATTGAGGGTAAATCAATTAATGGCTTGTTAGGCTCAAAGGGGTTCACTAAGGGTTAATTATGAATGTAGGCTTTTGTGGAGTGAGTGGGTTAAACCTAAGTGCCTTTATCATCTTGACATATCAAATCAAATGGTGTGGTCTTGACATGCATAATCAAACAAGTTCTAGAATGACAAATCAATTCTGACGCACTCATAATAAAAGTGAGCATGAAAGAAATAAAATATGCTCTAAAGGCTCAAGATCTCACAAAAATTATGGCTTTTTGATGTTTAAACTTGTGAATTTCAACTCACGATAATACCTAAACTTAGGGAAACAACCTAAAAGTTTATAATTCTTTAAAAATCAATTTATCATGCTTGATTCCCTAATGTCTTACAGTTTAAACAATCAATGCATAAATGCCTATGTTTTAATTCAAGACATATCAATAAAAATCATAAATTAGTTAAAATTCATTCTAATAGTGATATGAGTGATTCACATAAGAATAAGACAAAATTCAGGGAATTCTAATGATGATATGAAAGACCCCCCACACTTAAGATGTACATTGCCCTTAATGTACAAAGATAGATATATTGCAAAATATAGATAAATAATCATAAGATAGGGAGAGAAGTGAAACTTCCTGAATAATGAATGAACTCCTTGAATTGGAGTTATGAAAAATAATCGGCCAAGGCAATGATGAGAGTGGATGAGGATACTTCGGTGGTGGTAGAGGTTCAATAGTCCATAAGTCCTTTACTATTGGAGTTTTTAGTTCCTATTTGATGATGAGCTTTGGAACTCTTTATGGTTGTGATAAAATCAGGAACTCTTTAGGAAATATAATGGAGCATAATTACTCGTAATGAAATAGCCGAAAAGAAAAATTGTAAAAACTCAAGATAAAATAGTATTAAAAGGAAATAAAAAGTAATTTCAAAATATAAAGATAAAAATAAAATAAAATAATAGGTGTTTATAGAGAAATTGGGGCACACGATCGTGGGGTACGCCCGTGTGCCTTCATTTTAGCCCGTGCATTTCATGGTTTTCGAAATTGGGCGCATTGGTGTACACGGCCATGTTGCACGGTCGTGTCAATCTTCGTTCGGTTCTCCCACACCTGTGTTTGCAGGCACACGCCCGTGTTATTTTGACAGGCTCGACCACGGTCGGTGGACATGGTTGTGTCGCTCGCCCGTGTTAATTTGGAAGGATTTCCTGTAACACCCCGTACCCGAGACCGTTGCTGGAGTCGAATACGAGGTATTTACGGACCTGTTTCATTGTAAAACACAGTTCATTTAAAATTTCCAGACAAGCTGGCTAACTGCGTCACTGTCACCTTAAAAATCATATCTCGAGTTCCAAAACTTGAAGACCAGTTCCGTAAATTTTTCCTGAAACTAGACTCATATGTCCATCTACAATTTTTTTCTAGAATTTTTGGTTGGGCCAATTAGTATAGTTTATTAGTTAAAGTCTCCCCTGTTACAGGGTTTGACTACTCTGACCTTCATGCAATACGACTTAGATATCTTCCTGTACAGGGCTTCAATACTTATGCCATTTGTTTCTAATGAAACTAGACTTAAAAATGTATCTATACATATATGGAATGACTTCTAATTATCTCCGGTTAATTTATAGTGAATTTCCAAATTCAGATCAGGGGATCCAGAAATCGCTCTGGCCCTGTTCCATGAAAACTTAAATATCTCTTAAAATACGACTCATATGATCATTTCGTTTCTTCCATATGAAAGTAGATTCATCAAAGTTCGATTACATAATTTATTCACTATTTAATTCCATTCCTACTATTTTTAGTGATTTTTCAAATTCACAACACTGTTGCTATCAGCATCTGCCTTTAAGGTAGACTTTACCTATTTCATAGTTTCCATGAATCAACTAGAACTTGCCATACATAGCACCAAAATGATCATGATTAACCATTCCAATGGCTAATCGTTACCAAAAATTTCCATACCTCTCAATGAACAACATACAAAACGATTATAATGCTATGCTCAAAGTATATATAAGCCATTTTCGCATGGCTATCCAAATTTATACAAAACCAAAGGGTACATGACCAACAACAAAAAGGGGTAGTCCTATACATGCCATTTTCAGAGTTCAACCAAAATTGTACCAAAAGGGCTTTGATAGTGTGGACGACTTCGACTTCGACAATCCCGAGTCTGATAGCTGACGAACCAAAATCTATAAAACAGAGAATCAAAGAAACGGAGTAAGCATTTAATGCTTAGTAAGTTTTGTGCAATGAAATTAGGCACAATTGAAGTATAGCATTCATATGACTAAATGTATAATTTCATATGCACATATTCTCACAATCATACCTACTTCACATTTCCAACCCTTATATTCATACATAAGGAATCAACTTTACTAAAAGCCAGAAGCTTGTTAATCGATTGAGCGAATACTATTTAGAAGGAATCAATTATTTCAATGCATATACGAAACATACCTCATGTTGGGATTTTACGAGCGTATTAATTGAAATTATTACAGCAAGATCGCTCATTCCCAAACTAAGTACCTTCGGGATTTAACCGGATATAGCTACTCGCTCGAATGCCTTCGGGACTTAGCCCGGATATAGTAGTTCGGACAAATGCCTTCGGGACTTAGCCCAGATATAGTAACTCGCACAAATGCCTTCGGGACTTAGCCCGGAATTAGTAGTTCGCACAAATGCCTTCGAGACTTAGCCCGGATATAGTAACTCGCACAAATGCCTTCGGGACTTAGCCCGGAATTCGTAACTCGCAACAATGCCTTCGGGACTTAACCCGGAATTTGTCACTAGCACAAATGCCTTCGAGACTTAGCCCGGTTATCATCCAAATATTCATGCACATATCAGTAAATCATGACACATCTTTATTTCATTTTCATAACTAGAATTCAAACACAAGTCAATTATTAAGCATTCCCATTTTCGGCTCAATAGCCACATACAAACAGCATGATTTGGTTTGCTTTGTGACATGATCTCTATGCACATACGGCTACCCATCATACGTATAGACTAATTAACTCAACCTATGTGGCAGCCCTAATTCGACCCTAGTCAGAATGTGGTTTCGGGACCACAAAACCGAGTCATAAAATTTAGTTAAAATTTTATTTGCATATCTTATATGTGTGATAGTACTTGTACAAAAATTTGATGTTTTAATTTTATATTAGGAATGTGAATTTTGCTTGAAAGGATCTAGTTGAAAGACTTGGAAAATTATGATAGGTAAATAAGTAAGGACCAAATAGTATTAAAGTGGGAAAGTGTTGTCCTTGCATGTCAAATTAGCCAAACTAAAGCATAGTGGCCGGCCATGCTATGGGTGGAAACATGTCTCCAACATGTTATGCTAGTGATGTATGTTAAGAAAAATAAAATAACGAGCATGGTGATTAAATAATGAAAGGAAGGGTGATGAAAAAAAAAATATGGTCTCATCCATACCCCCTTGTTGCCGTGAATTGAAGAAAGAAAACAAAAAAAAAAGTGTTCATTCTTGAACATCTTTGGCCGAATAGAGGAAAGAAAGGAAGGGGAAAAGCTTGAGAAAATCGGCTATGGTGGTTTGCTAGACTAAGGTATGTTTGATGTTGTCCTTGAGATGCATGCATGTTTTAGTAATTGACTTGAGTTCTAAATAGCCCATGTTCAAATCTTGAATCTTGTTGGTAACATGAGCAATCGCTCATGAGAATGTGTTCAAGAAATGGTTGTTGTTCATGTTATTTGGATGAGAAATGGTGAGTTTTGTTGTTTCATGTTAAAGTTAGGTGAATGATGATAGAGGAGTGTTTGAACTATAAAAAGAATCGGCTACCTTGTTATGAGCTAGGGCCGAATGTGAGTTTGGTTGTGTTTGAATATTACATGCTTGGTAGAATGGTGGATGAAGGTGCCGAATGTATGTTGGATTGATAGAGTCTCCAAATTGATTTTATGTGTGTATGCATGACCGAATATACGTGGTCACATGAGTAAGGAAATGAGTTATTTGATATGTGGTAAAAGTTAAGTACTAAATCGAAGGTTGCTAAAATTGCCATTTCTTTAGCCGAATATGTGTTTGATCAATGAAGGAATTGTTGAAGAATATAGGTGAACTTGGTGAGAGTATTCGGCTTAGTGTATAAATGATATAAAGATTTTAAGAAATTGTTTTGGTTAGGTGTATGTATGATTAAGTATATTCGGCAATATACTTAAAGTGGGTACATGATATTACATTATAATTATTGAGCTTAAGTATATGGATATGTGTATATGTGGTCATATAATGACATTTTGGTTTGAAAATTTAATGATATGTGATTGCCGAATGTGATAAATAAATTCATGTTATTGGGTTAAATATTGAATACTCTTATTTGTATTATTTAAGCTCAAGAACCTAAAGGAGAGGCGTCCAACAAGGGGAAATCGAAGGTCATCGAGTAGCCGACTCGGAATTATTTTACCCAACATAAAGTAAGTCATTAAGCATATAGTTGGTATTAATTCAAATGGTCATAACGTCTATGTAATGATGCTGAATGGAATGAATAAATATATATATGCATGTACGTATGTGATGATGAAAGTGTTGAATGAAAAGAAAAGTGGTGAGATGTATTGAGTTGTTGATCTCGGCACTAAATGTGCGGGTATAAACAAGTATGACCATGAGATTGGAGCTAAGAGTGCGGGTTTAAATTGTGCAGCACTAAGTGTGCGAATTGACTATGTAGCACTAAGTGTGCGAGTTTGACTATGTAGCACTAAGTGTGCGAGTTTGACTATGTAGCACTAAGTGTGCGAGTTGACTATGTAGCACTAAGTGTGCGAGTATGATTATGTAGCACTAAGTGTGCGAGCTGATTATATAGCACTGAGTGTGCGGACTTAATATATTCTTGAATCATTATGGACACTAAGTGTGCGACACTATTGAGTCGATCACGGATAGCGGATCGGGTAAGTATCTTGAGTTCATGGCTAATAGGTGCTATGTTTATATTTGGAGTTGAGCTTGGTAAGTTGAACCTATGTGACAAATATACTTGAAGTCACGTACATAAGATTTATCGTGGAATGGGTGAAAGGCCGTTTAGTTGTATGATTGTAACGAAAATAAAATGATTTATGAAAATGCCTCGAATATCCTATTGATGAGTATATGGAATGTGAATGCATGATTTGGTATGAGATTGAACCGATAGGTCGGAGGAACTATGGTATGGTTCGGTATGGATGGAGTAACTAGCCTCGTTCCATTTTGTTTCCTCTTGTGGTAATGTTATTAATGGATGGTAGTGTATTGCTTATGACTTACTGAGTTATAAACTCACTCGGTGTTTCCTTGTCACCCATACTAGGTTTCTTGGACTCGTCTCTTTTTGCGTGGTCGGGCCGTCATCGAAGTCATCACACCGGATAGCAAGTTTTGGTACTTTCTTCTTAGTTGGCTTAGGAGAACATTTCGGCATGTATAGGCTATTATGTTGTGTTTGAACTTTGGTATGTAATCTTTTAGCCATGCGAAAATGGCATAAATGTTCGGTTGGGTTTGGATTCATAACGTTAGGTCGCAAATCTTGATAATTCGACCTTTTTATGCCATACGTCATGGTTGATTATTTTGGTGTTAAAATTCATGATATGGCAATAGTGTAGTAGGGGGAAGTTTGACAATGATTAGCCTTTGGCATGGCTAGTCATGATCATAATAGGTGATATGTATGATGAATTACTAGTTAGATCAAGGAGAAATCACGAAATAGGCATAGTTGCTTTCGTAACAGATGCTGGCAGCAGCAGTGACGTGAGATCGAAAAATCACTAAAAATAGTAGGAGTGGAATTAATTGATGAATAAATTATGTATTCGAAGCTCGATGAGTCTATTTTCATATAAAAGTAACGAAAAGATCATATGGACAGTATGTTAAGAGATATTCAGGTTCTCGTGAGACAGGGCCAGAACGGTTTCTGGATTCCCTGTTTCGAAGTTGGAGATTTATTATAAATTAACCAGAGATAATTAGGAGTCATACCATATATGTATAGATTCCTCTCTGAGTCTAGTTTCTATAGAAACAAACGGCATCAGTATTGAAGCTCTGTACAGGGAGATATCCAGGTCGTAATGCGCAAAGGTCAGCGTAGTCGACCCCAGTAACATGGGAGACTTTGACTAATAAACTGTACTAATTGGCCCGACCAAAAATTCTAGAAAAAATATGTAGATGGGAATATGAGTCTAGTTTCAGGGAAAATTCACGGAACTGGATTTCGAGTTCCAGAGCTCAAGATATGATTTTTAAAGCGACTAGTACGCAGATTGACAGCTTGTCTGGAAAAATTTTAATAAGTGGTTTGAAGTCTGTTAACACCTCGTGTTCGACTCCGGCGACGGTCTCGGGTTCGGGGTGTTACATTTGATTGGTATCAGAGCTATGGTTTAGTCGGTTCTAGGACTACCATAGCACGTATGAGTCTAGCTATACATGCCGAATGTTAATGTTTAACTGTGTGATGACTTCTGACGGTTAAAATTTATGTTTTGATTAGTAAATGGACCCCGGTGTAGAAGGAACCTTAGCGGATGACGTTGAGAGCGTAGCGGCTGCTCCTGCACAAGGGACGCCGCCTGTTGAACCTCAGTCATCCAACAATTCCCGAATTTGAATAATCCACCCCCGGAGCCAGTAATGCCATCAGTTACTGATCCTGTGAGGCTGAGTAAGCCACCTGTAGACTTGATTAGGAAGCGCGGGGCTGAGGAGTTCAGGGCCATAGTTACTGATGATGCTGAAAGGGCCGAGTTCTGGCTTGATAACACCATTCGGGTGTTTGATGAACTGTCATGCACACCCGATGAATGTCTAAAGTGTGCTATATCCTTGTTGCGGGACTCAGCCTACTATTGGTGGAGGACCCTGATTTCCATAGTCCCAAACGAACGAGTAACTTGGGACTTCTTTCAGACGGAATTTCGAAAGAAATATATTAGTCAACGGTTCATTGATCAAAAGCGTAAGGAATTCTTGGAACTCAAGCAAGGCCGTATGACAGTATCTGAATACGAACATGAATTCGTAAGACTCAGTAGGTATGCTCGGGAGTGTGTAGCTGATGAGGTTGCTATGTGCAAAAGATTCGAAGAAGGATTGAATGAAGATTTAAAGCTACTAATGGGTATTTTGGAAATAAAAGAATTCGTAACACTAGTCGAACGAGCCTGCAAGGCGGAAGAACTTGGAAAGGAGAAGAAGAAGGCTGAATTTGAAGCTAGAGACTATCGTAAAAGATCGACGGGTAAAGCTCCGTTCTCAGCCGTAAAGAAGTTCAGGGAGGACACTAATAAGTCGAGGACGACTGCGGGAATTTCCATCAGAGCAAGACCATCGACGGACTCCCGAGCTACTTCGGTAGCTAGTGTGGGCAATAATCGTCTAGAGAAACCTGAATGTCCCCAATGTGGAAGACAACACATAGGTGAATGTTGGGGTAAGTCTATTAACAGGGCCTGTTACGGATGCGGTTCGAAGGACCACTTCATTAGAGATTGCACGGAGCTTGATGAGAAGAATAAGATTCAAGGTGCAAGACCTAGTGGAGTGACAACTAGAGGTAGACCACCGAGAATTTTAGGAGGTAGGGGTGGTAGTCAGAGAGGGACCTCTGATACGGCTGTTCGAGCTGAGAACCGTACTCCTGCTAGAGCATATGCCATTCGCGCACGAGAGGAGGCATCCTCCCCTGACGTCATCACTGGTACCTTCACTCTCTTTGATACTAATGTGATTGCATTGATTGACCCTGGCTCTACTCATTCATATGTATGTGAAACCTTAGCATCCAGTAAGACTTTACCTGTTGAGTCTACTGAGTTCGTAATTCGGGTGTCAAACCCCTTGGGTCGTTACGTGCTTGTCGACAAAGTGTGTAAGAAATGTCCCCTAGAAATTCGAGGTTCCTGTTTTCCGGCGGACTTGATGCTTTTGCCGTTTGATGAATTTGATGTTATTCTTGGTTTGGATTGGCTGACCGCGCATGATGCGGTTGTGAATTGCAAAAGCAAGACTATTGATTTGAGGTGCACAAATAACGAGGTAATCCGAGTTGAGTCTACGGATTTGAAGGGGTTGCCAGCTGTAATATCAGCAATGTTGGCCCAGAAATATGTAAGAAAAGGGTGCGAAGCATACCTTGCGTATGTACTTGATGATAAAGAATTAGAAAAGAAACCCGAATCTGTGCGGGTGGTTTGTGAATACCCGGATGTTTTTCCTGAAGAATTACCGGGTTTACCACCTGTTCGGGAGGTAGAGTTTGGTATTGAGCTTGTACCTGGGACTACGCCGATTTCGATAGCTCCGTATCGTATTGCACCAACCGAGTTAAAAGAGTTAAAATCTCAGTTGCAAGAATTGACGGATAGAGGTTTTGCTCAACCAAGTTTCTCACCTTGGGGTGCACCAGTATTGTTCGTGAAAAGAAGGACGGAACCATGAGGTTGTGCATTGACTATCGTCAACTGAATAAAGTGACGATAAAGAACAAATATCCGTTGCCGCGCATCGATGATTTGTTCGACCAACTGAAGGGAGCCTCAGTGTTCTCAAAAATAGATTTGAGATCGGGCTATTATCAGTTGCGAATTCGAGATTCGGACATACCCAAAACTGCTTTCAGAACGAGGTACGGTCACTACGAGTTCTTAGTGATGCCGTTTGGGCTCACTAATGCCCCTGCAGTATTTATGGATTTGATGAATCGGATCTTCAGACCATATTTGGATCGGTTCGTAGTTGTGTTCATTGATGACATCTTGGTCTATTCAAGAGATGAGATCGAACATGCTGAACACTTGAGATTAGTGTTGCAAGTTTTGCGGGATAAGAAGTTATATGCTAAGTTCAGTAAGTGTGAGTTCTGGTTAAGGAAGGTTAGCTTCTTGGGTCATGTGGTATCCGCATCGGGTATTCGAGTTGACCCGAACAAAATCTCAGCCATACTTAACTGGAAACCTCCGAGAAATATTACTGAGGTTCGGAGCTTTTTGGGACTCGCCGGTTATTACTGACAATTTGTCAAAGGCTTCTCGATGATAGCCACACCAATGACGAAGCTACTTCAAAAGGATGCTAAGTTCGAATGGACGGAGAAATGTCAGAAAGGCTTCGATCAACTGAGTTTGTCATTTATAGTGACGCATCCCTACTTGGGTTGGGTTGCGTGTTGATGCAAGAAGGTCGAGTTGTGGCCTATGCGTCGAGACAATTGAAGCCACACGAGAGAAATTATCCAACTCATGATCTCGAGCTAGCCGCCATCGTATTTGCTTTAAAAATATGGCGACATTATTTATTTGGTGAGAAGTGCCATGTATTTTCGGATCACAAAAGTCTCAAATATTTGATGACTCAGCGAGACTTGAATCTGCGACAAAGACGTTGGCTTGAATTGTTGAAAGATTACGAGCTTGTCATTGATTACCACCCGGGAAAGGCTAATGTGGTTGCGGACGCCTTAAGCCGGAAATCGCTGTTTGCTTTACGAGCGATGAATGTGCACTTGTCTGTTCTACCCGACAATGTGTTAGTAGCTGAATTAAAAGCCAAACCATTGTTGATTCATCAAATTCGTGAAGCCCAGAAAGTTTCGAATGGATGATGATGATTGTTTGAGGTTTAGAAGTCGTTTGTGTGTTCCAAGGAATTCGGAACTTATTTCGATGATTTTGAATGAGGCTCATAGTGGCCGAATGTCTATCCACCCGGGTAGTACTAAAATGTACAACGATCTGAAACGTCAGTTTTGGTGGCATGGTATGAAACGAGACATCTCTGACTTTGTTTCGAGATGCTTAATATGTCAACAAGTGAAAGCAGAACATCAAGTGCCTTCAGGATTACTTCAGCCGATCATGATACCTGAGTGGAAATGGGATCGAGTCACAATGGACTTTGTGTCCGGACTGCCATTGTCAGCAAGTAAGAAGGATGCGATTTGGGTTGTTGTTGATAGACTGACTAAGTCGGCTCACTTTATCCCCGTGCGTACGGATTTTTCATTGGATAAACTAGCCGAATTGTATGTTTCTCAGATTGTGAGATTACATGGAGTACCTATTTCTATCGTGTCGGATAGAGATCCGAGATTCACCTCGCGATTTTGGAAGAAATTACAAGAAGCTTTGGGTACCGAGCTGCATTTTAGCACTGCTTTTCACCCCCAAACCGATGGTCAATCTGAACGAACAATTCAGATACTCGAGGATATGTTGAGATGTTGCGTCTTAGAGTTCTGTGGTTCATGGGAAAGATATTTGCCTTTGATTGAATTTGCTTATAACAATAGCTTTCAATCAAGCATTAAGATGGCACCTTACGAGGCTTTATACGGTCGCAAGTGCCGTACCCCATTATTTTGGACTGAACTTAGTGAAAGTAAAATCTTTGGGGTTGATTTGATTAAGGATGCCGAACAGAAAGTTCGAGTAATTCGCGAAAGTTTGAAAACCGCTTCGGATCGTCAAAAGTCGTATGCGGATTTGAAAAGAAAAGACATTGAATATCAGGTTGGAGATAAAGTATTTCTCAAAGTTTCACCCTGGAAGAAGGTGCTTAGATTTGGTCGTAAGGGCAAATTGAGTCCGAGATTCATCGGCCCGTACGAAGTATCCGAACGAGTTGGACCAGTTGCATACCGATTAATTTTGCCCCCTGAGCTTGAAAAGATTCACGACGTCTTTCATGTTTCGATGCTTCGACGCTATCGATCTGATCCATCGCACATAATTAGCCCATCAGAGGTTGAAATTCAAGCCGATATGAGTTATGAAGAAGAACCGATGCGTATCCTAGCTCGTGAAGTGAAGGAGTTGCGAAACAAAAGGGTTCCGTTAGTGAAGCTGTTATGGCTCAAACACGGGATCGAGGAAGCTACTTGGGAAACTGAGAGCTCGATGAAAGAATGATACCCAAACCTATTTACCGGTAAGATTTTCAGGGACGAAAATTTCTTAAGTGGGGGAGAATTGTGACAGCCCTAATTCGACCCTAGTCGGAATGTGGTTTCGGGACCACAAAACCGAGTCATAAAATTTAGTTAAAATTTTATTTGCATATCTTATATGTGTGATAGTACTTGTACAAAAATTTGATGTTTTAATTTTATATTAGGAATGTGAATTTTGCTTGAAAGGATCTAGTTGAAAGACTTGGAAAATTATGATAGGTAAATAAGTAAGGACCAAATAGTATTAAAGTGGGAAAGTGTTGTCCTTGCATGTCAAATTAGCCAAACTAAAGCATAGTGGCCGGCCATGCTATGGGTGGAAACATGTCTCCAACATGTTATGCTAGTGATGTATGTTAAGAAAAATAAAATAACGAGCATGGTGATTAAATAATGAAAGGAAGGGTGATGAAAAAAAAAATAATATGGTCTCATCCATACCCCCTTGTTGCCGTGAATTGAAGAAAGAAAACAAAAAAAAAGTGTTCATTCTTGAACATCTTTGGCCGAATAGAGGAAAGAAAGGAAGGGGAAAAGCTTGAGAAAATCGGCTATGGTGGTTTGCTAGACTAAGGTATGTTTGATGTTGTCCTTGAGATGCATGCATGTTTTAGTAATTGACTTGAGTTCTAAATAGCCCATGTTCAAATCTTGAATCTTGTTGGTAACATGAGCAATCGATCATGAGAATGTGTTCAAGAAATGGTTGTTGTTCATGTTATTTGGATGAGAAATGGTGAGTTTTGTTGTTTCATGTTAAAGTTAGGTGAATGATGATAGAGGAGTGTTTGAACTATAAAAAGAATCGGCTACCTTGTTATGAGCTAGGGCCGAATGTGAGTTTGGTTGTGTTTGAATATTACATGCTTGGTAGAATGGTGGATGAAGGTGCCGAATGTATGTTGGATTGATAGAGTCTCCAAATTGATTTTATGTGTGTATGCATGACCGAATATACGTGGTCACATGAGTAAGGAAATGAGTTATTTGATATGTGGTAAAAGTTAAGTACTAAATCGAAGGTTGCTAAAATTGCCATTTCTTTAGCCGAATATGTGTTTGATCAATGAAGGAATTGTTGAAGAATATAGGTGAACTTGGTGAGAGTATTCGGCTTAGTGTATAAATGATATAAAGATTTTAGGAAATTGTTTTGGTTAGGTGTATGTATGATTAAGTATATTCGGCAATATACTTAAAGTGGGTACATGATATTACATTATAATTATTGAGCTTAAGTATATGGATATGTGTATATGTGGTCATATAATGACATTTTGGTTTGAAAATTTAATGATATGTGATTGCCGAATGTGATAAATAAATTCATGTTATTGGGTTAAATATTGAATACTCTTATTTGTATTATTTAAGCTCAAGAACCTAAAGGAGAGGCGTCCAACAAGGGGAAATCGAAGGTCATCGAGTAGCCGACTCGGAATTATTTTACCCAACATAAAGTAAGTCATTAAGCATATAGTTGGTATTAATTCAAATGGTCATAACGTCTATGTAATGATGCTGAATGGAATGAATAAATATATATATGCATGTACGTATGTGATGATGAAAGTGTTGAATGAAAAGAAAAGAGGTGAGATGTATTGAGTTGTTGATCTCGGCACTAAATGTGCAGGTATAAACAAGTATGACCATGAGATTGGCGCTAAGAGTGCGGGTTTAAATTGTGCAGCACTAAGTGTGCGAATTGACTATGTAGCACTAAGTGTGCGAGTTTGACTATGTAGCACTAAGTGTGCGAGTTGACTATGTAGCACTAAGTGTGCGAGTATGATTATGTAGCACTAAGTGTGCGAGCTGATTATATAGCACTGAGTGTGCGGACTTAATATGTTCTTGAATCATTATGGACACTAAGTGTGCGACACTATTGAGTCGATCACGGATAGCGGATCGGGTAAGTATCTTGAGTTCATGGCTAATAGGTGCTATGTTTATATTTGGAGTTGAGCTTGGTAAGTTGAACCTATGTGACAAATATACTTGAAGTCACATACATAAGATTTATCGTGGAATGGGTGAAAGGCCGTTTAGTTGTATGATTGTAACGAAAATAAAATGATTTATGAAAATGCCTCGAATATCCTATTGATGAGTATATGGAATGTGAATGCATGATTTGGTATGAGATTGAACCGATAGGTCGGAGGAACTATGGTATGGTTCGGTATGGATGGAGTAACTAGCCTCGTTCCATTTTGTTTCCTCTTGTGGTAATGTTATTAATGGATGGTAGTGTATTGCTTATGACTTACTGAGTTATAAACTCACTCGGTGTTTCCTTGTCACCCATACTAGGTTTCTTGGACTCGTCTCTTTTTGCGTGGTCGGGCCGTCATCGAAGTCATCACACCGGATAGCAAGTTTTGGTACTTTCTTCTTAGTTGGCTTAGGAGAACATTTCGGCATGTATAGGCTATTATGTTGTGTTTGAACTTTGGTATGTAATCTTTTAGCCATGCGAAAATGGCATAAATGTTCGGTTGGGTTTGGATTCATAACGTTAGGTCGCAAATCTTGATAATTCGACCTTTTTATGCCATACGTCATGGTTGATTATTTGGTGTTAAAATTCATGATATGGCAATAGTGTAGTAGGGGGAAGTTTGACAATGATTAGCCTTTGGCATGGCTAGTCATGATCATAATAGGTGATATGTATGATGAATTACTAGTTAGATCAAGGAGAAATCACGAAATAGGCATAGTTGCTTTCGTAACAGATGCTGGCAGCAGCAGTGACGTGAGATCGAAAAATCACTAAAAATAGTAGGAGTGGAATTAATTGATGAATAAATTATGTATTCGAAGATCGATGAGTCTATTTTCATATAGAAGTAACGAAAAGATCATATGGACAGTATGTTAAGAGATATTCAGGTTCTCGTGAGACAGGGCCAGAACGGTTTCTGGATTCCCTGTTCCGACTTTGGAGATTTATTATAAATTAACCAGAGATAATTAGGAGTCATACCATATATGTATAGATTCCTCTCTGAGTCTAGTTTCTATAGAAACAAACGGCATCAGTATTGAAGCTCTGTACAGGGAGATATCCAGGTCGTAATGCGCAAAGGTCAGCGTAGTCGACCCCAGTAACATGGGAGATTTTGACTAATAAACTGTACTAATTGGCCCGACCAAAAATTCTAGAAAAAAATATGTAGATGGGAATATGAGTCTAGTTTCAGGGAAAATTTACGGAACTGGATTTTGAGTTCCAGAGCTCAAGATATGATTTTTAAAGCTACTAGTACGCAGATTGACAGCTTGTCTGGAAAAATTTTAATAAGTGGTTTGAAGTCTGTTAACACCTCGTGTTCGACTCCGGCGACGGTCTCGGGTTCGGGGTGTTACAACATATAATTCAAGTAGAATCATTATATCACCATATATTAGTTATGATTATACGTCATGACATAATCAAATCGTAAACTAAGTTTCATTACTCGAAAACTTACCTCGGATGTTGTCGAACGATTTCGACGGCTATTCGATCACTTTTTCCTTCCCTTTATCGGATTTAGTTCCCCTTTGCTGTTAAGCTTAATTTAACAGATAAATTGATTTAATCATTTGAACATCAAAAGAGAAACTCAAGGTACTTAACCCATATATACATTAGACATTAGAGTCACATATATATGAAATCATGAATCAACTCAACATATTAGCCCACACTCTCTTTTAGCCGATTATCTAAGCCAAGATAAAAGCATCAATATGCTTGCCTCTAACCGAATACATGCAACACCAATCTACCTCATGTGGCCGAATATGCATGTCTATGTTGAGGCCGGTTATATGCTTAATACTTCCTACAAATATGGTTACTTGTATTGACTACATACCATTTCGTTTCAAGTTCAAAACTCGGCTAATACACATATATACACTAATAACCAAATACTAATATTTGCACTTCACCTTACTATCAATTCTCATCTACTTCCTACCATGGCCGAATGCATCAAGATACCATACCATTTCAATTTTGGTCATGGGTTAAACAAAGAACTTAATGTCTAACTCAAAAATGCTAAAAAGAAAATCCAAGAGTCATCAATCACCATCACATGTATCATTACAAAGCTTCACACTTAGCATGCAAATGACATCAACACAAGTCCACCTTAGCCGAAACTTAGCTCATCTTCATGTCTCATCACCACAACATCAACCACCAACCAAGAAGGCAACACCCATGGCCGAATATCATCTCCATCTCATAGCAAAGATTTAGACCATGGGATAGGTAGAACTCAAGCTAACAACTAAAAATATGCATGAATCTCATGGAACAACATCAACATACCTTAGCCTAGTGAACCACCATAGCCGATTTTCTCCAAGCTCTTTTCCCTCTCTTTCTTTCTTCTATTCGGTCAAGTTCACAACATGAGAACTTTTTTTTCTTCATCATTTTCCTTTTCATTATTTTATTACCATGCTCCTTATTTTATCATTTCTAACATAAACCATTAACACAACATGTTTATGACATGTTTTACCCATCACACTTTGTCCACCCTTATTGTCATGGCCGGCCACTACTAATTAAATGGGGGAAATTGACATGCAAGTCCACCTGTTTGATTACATGCACTAATAGATCCTTATAGATTAACCTATCACATTTCAAAAGTGTCACACATAAGTACTATTAACTAAATTCACATGCAATTAACTAAATCAAAGCTTAAAACTTTCACACATTCATATTCACATATTTTAGACAATAATTATCATATTCAAATAATTTGGTGACTCGGTTTAGCGGTCCCGAAACCGCTTTCCGACTAGGGTCACTTTAGGGCTGTCACAACTCTCCCCCACTTATGAAATTTTCGTCCCCGAAAATCTTACCGGTAAATAAATTTGGGTATCGTTCTTTCATAGAGTTCTCGGGTTCCCAAGTAGCTTCTTCCATCCCGTGTTTGAGCTATAACACTTTTACTAAAGAAACCTTTTTGTTTCGCAACTCCTTCACTTCACGAGCTAGGATACGAATTGGTTCTTCTTCATAACTCATATCGGCTTGAATTTCAACCTCGGAGGGACTTATTTTGTGCGAAGGATCAGATCTGTAACGTCGAAGCATCGAAACATGAAAAACGTTGTGTAGCCTTTCAAGTTCAGGGGGTAAAATCAATCTATACGCAACTGGACCGACTCGTTCGGATATTTCATATGGCCCGATGAACCTCGGTTTCAATTTGCCCTTACGCCCAAATCTGAGTATCTTTTTCCAAGGTGAAACTTTAAGAAACACTTTATCTCCCACCTGATACTCAATGTCCTTTCGTTTCAAATCCGCGTACGACTTCTGACGATCTGATGCTGCCTTCAGACTTTCACGAATTATTTTTACTTTCTGCTCAGCATTTTTAATCAAATCAAGTCTGAAAATTTTACTTTCACCGAGCTCGGTCCAAAACAAGGGTGTACGGCATTTGCGACCGTACAAAGCCTCGTAAGGCGCCATCTTAATGCTTGACTAAAAACTATTGTTGTAAGCGAACTCAATCAAAGTTAGATACCGTTCCCATGAACCACTAAACTCAAGGATGCAGCATCTCAACATATCCTCGAGTATTTGAATTATCCGCTCGGATTGACCATCGGTTTGGGGATGAAAAGCAGTGCTAAAATGCAGCTTGGTACCCAAAGATTCTTGCAATCTCTTCTAAAATCCCGAGGTGAATCTCGAATCTCTATCCGATACAATAGAAATAGGTACCCCGTGTAATCTCACAATCTGAGAAACATACAATTCAGCTAGTTTATCCAATGAAAAATCCGTACGTACGGGGATAAAGTGAGCCGACTTAGTCAGTCTATCAACAACAACCCAAATCGCATCCTTCTTACTTGTCGTCACTGGCAACCCAGATACAAAATCCATCGTGACTCGTTCCCATTTCCATTCAGGTATCATGATCGGCTGAAGTAAACCTGTAGGCACTTGATGTTCTGCTTTCACTTGTTGACATATTAAACACTTCGAAACAAAATCGGAAATGTCTCGTTTCATACCATGCCACCAAAATTGACGTCTCAGATCGTTGTACATTTTCGTACGTGAATTGACATTCGGCTACAATGAGCTTCGTTCAGAATCATCGAAATGAGTTCTAAATTTCTTGGAACACACAAACGACTTCTGAACCTCAAACAATCGTCATCATCAATTTGAAACTCTGATTCCATATTCGGAACACATTCAGCCCATTTTGCGACTAATTCATCATCGACTTTCTGAGCTTCACGAATTTGATGAATCAACAATGGTCTAGCCTTTAACTCTGCTACTAACACATTGTCAGATAGAACAGACAAGTGTACACATGGTAAAGCGAACAGTGATTTTCGACTTAAGGCATCCGCAACCACATTAGCCTTTCCCGGGTGATAGTCAATGACAAGCTCATAATCTTTTAACAACTCGAGCCAACGTCTTTGTCGCAGATTCAAGTCTCTTTGAGTCATCAAATATTTGAGACTTTTGTGATCCGAATATACATGGCACTTCTCACCAAATAAGTAATGTCGCCATATTTTCAAAGCGAATACGATGGCAGCCAGTTCGAGATCATAGGTTGGATAATTTTTCTCATGTGGCTTCAGTTGCCTCGACGCATAAGCTACAACTCGACCTTCTTGCATCAATACACAACCCAACCCAAGTAAGGATGCATCACTATAAATGACGAACTCCTTGCCTGATTCGGGCTGCACTAGTACTGGAGCTTCCGTCAAATGAGTTTTCAATTGATCGAAACTTTTCTGACACTTTTCTGTCCATTCAAACTTAACATCTTTCTGAAGTAGTTTCGTCATTGGTGTGGCTATCATCGAGAAACCTTTTACAAACCGTCGGTAGTAACCGGCAAGTCCCAAAAAGCTCCGAACCTCAGTAATATTTCTCGGAGGCTTCCAGTTAAGTATGACTGAAATTTTGCTCGAATCAACTCGAATACCCGATGCGGATACCACATGACCCAAGAAGCTCACCTCTCTTAACCAGAACTCACACTTACTGAACTTAGCATATAATTGCTTATCTCGTAAAATCTGCAACACTAATCTCAGGTTTTCAGCATGCTCGGTTTCGTCTCTTGAGTAGACCAAGATGTCCTCAATAAACACAACTACAAACTGGTCCAGATACTGTCTGAAGACCTGATTCATCAGATCCATAATACCGCAGGGGCATTAGTGAGCCCAAACGGCATCACTAAGAACTCGTAGTGACCGTATCTCGTTCTGAAAGCTGTTTTGGGTATATCCAAATCTCGAATTCGCAACTGATAATAACCCGATCTCAAATCTATCTTTGAAAACACTAAGGCTCCCTTTAGTTGATCAAACAAATCGTCAATGCGCGGTATCGGATATTTATTCTTTATTGTCACCTTATTCAGCTGACGATAGTCGATGCACAACCTCATGGTTCCGTCCTTCTTTTTCACAAACAATACTGGTGCACCCCAAGGTGAGAAACTTGGCTGAGCGAAACCTCTATCCGTCAACTCTTGCAACTGAGCTTTCAATTCCTTTAATTCTGTTGGTGCCATACGATACGGAGCTATCGAAATCGGTGTAGTCCCAGGTACAAGCTCAATACCAAACTCTACCTCCCGAACGGGTGGTAAACCCGGTAATTCTTCGGGAAAAACATCCGGGTATTCACAAACCACTGGCACAGATTCAGGCTTCTTTTCTAACTCTTTGTCATCAAGTACATACGCAAGGTATGCTTCGCACCCCTTTCTTACATATTTCTGAGCCAACATCGATGATATTACAGCTGGCAACCTATTCAAGTCAGTAGACTCAACTCGGATTACCTCGTTATTTACACACCTTAAATCGATGGTTTTTCTTTTGCAATTTACAATTGCATCATGTACGGTCAACCAATCCATACCGAGGATAACATCAAATTCGTCAAACGGTAAAAGCATCAAATCGGCCGGAAAATAGGAACCTCGGATTACTAGGGGACATTTCTTACACACTTTGTCAACAAGCACGTAACGACCCAAAGGATTTGACACCCGAATTACACACTCAGTAGAATCAACAGGTAGAGTCTTATTGGATGCTAAGGTTTCACATATATAAGAATGAGTAGAACCAGGGTCAATCAAAGCATTCACATTAGTATCAAAGAGAGTAAAAGTACCGGTAATAACATCTGGCGAGGAAGCATCCTCGCGTGCGCGTATAGCATAAGCTCTAGCAGGAGCACGAGCCTCAGATCTGGTTGTAGCATCTCTAGATCCTCTCTGACCTCCACCAGCATTTCCCGTATTTCTAGATGGTCTACCCCGAGCAGTAGTAGCACCAGGTTTCCCACTCTGATTTACGTTCTGTTCAGACAATCTCGGGCAATCTTTAATAAAGTGGTCAGCTGATCTGCACTTGTAACAGGAGCGGTCATGGAATCTACAACTCCCCGAATGCCATTTACCACAATACTGACACTCCGTTCTGTCTCGACGATCATATCCAACACTGGCGACCGAAGTGACTCGTGCACTCACAGGGGGTCGATCGCGATCTCGTCTAGAAAAACCCGAAGTGTCTCTAGACTGGCCTAAGTCATCTCTAAATTTCTTCGACGACTGTTGGAAGGGCTTCCCTGAAGACCTCTTACGAAACTCCTTTGCTCCCACCTCAGCTTTTCTTTTCTCCATACTAAGCTCATCGGCTTTGCAAGCTCGCTCGACAAGTACCAAAAATTCTCGGATTTCCAAAATGCCAACATACAGCTTTATATCATCATTCAGCCCATCCTCGAAACGTTTACACATCACGGCTTCTGAGGAAATACATTTTCGAGCGTACCGGCTAAGCCTTACAAATTTTCGTTCATAGTCGGTAACCGACATGGAACCTTGTTTAAGTTCAAGAAATTCCTTCCGTTTTTGATCCATGAATCTCTGTCTGATATACTTTTTCCGAAACTCGGTTTAGAAAAACTCCCAAGTTACTTGCTCTCTGGACACAACAGAAGTCAACGTATTCCACCAATAGTAGACAGAATCACGTAGCAAGGAGATAGTACACTTTAGGCACTCATCGGGAGTGCAAGATAGCTCATCGAGTACCCGAATAGTGTTGTCCAACCAAAATTCAGCTTGCTCGGCATCATCGCTGTCCGTAGCTTTAAATTCAGTAGCCCCGTGTTTTCGGATTCTGTCAACTGGGGGCTTATTTGACCTTATTTGGTCAGTTGCCGAAGGTATTGTAGGTGCGGGGGTGGTATTAGTTGGGAATGGAGGTTGTGGAACAGCCGTATTAGTTCGAATGTATTGGTTGAACCAATCATTCATCACGCTATAAAAAGCTTGTCTAGCTTCATCATTCGGATTACTAGCAATAGGTTGAGAGTCCACCGGCGCTGTCCCTTGTGCGGGAGCGGGTGCTACACTCTCAAGATCATCAGCTACCGCTCGGTTGGGATCGGGATCCATTACTATAAATAAAAACATTTTCAATTGTCAGAAATCACCACACTATCAAATAATCACATAATGGCATGTATAGCTAGACCCAAATGTATTACGGTAGTCCTAGAATCGACTAAACCGTGGCTCTGATACCAATAAAATTGTAACACCCCGTACCCGAGACCGTTTCCGGAGTCGAATACGAGGTATTTACGGACTTGTTTCATTGTAAAACACAGTTCATTTCAAATTTCCAGACAAGCTGGCTAACTGCGTCACTGTCACCTTAAAAATCATATCTCGAGTTCCAAAACTCGAAGACCAGTTCCATAAATTTTTCCTGAAACTAGACTCATATTTCCATCTACAATTTTTTTTCTAGAATTTTTGGTTGGGCCAATTAGTACAGTTTATTAGTTAAATCTCCCCTGTTACAGGGTTCGACTACTCTGACCTTCATGTAGTACGACTTAGATATCTTCCTGTACAGGGCTTCAATACTTATTCCGTTTGTTTCTAACGAAACTAGACTCAAAAAGGAATCTATACATATATGGTATGACTTCTAATTATCTCTGGTTAATTTATAGTGAATTTCGAAAGTCAGATCAGGGGATCCAGAAATCGCTCTGGCCCTATTCCACGAAAACTTAAATATCTCTTAGAATACGACTTATATGATTGTTTCGTTTCTTCCATATGAAATTAGATTCATCAAGGTTCAATTACATAATTTATTCACTATTTAATTCCATTCCTACTATTTTTAGTGATTTTTCAAATTCATAACACTGCTGCTGTCAGCATCTGCCTTTAAGGTAGACTTTACCTATTTCATAGTTTCCATGAATCAACTAGAACTTGCCATACATAGCACCAAAATGATCATGATTAACCATTCCAAAGGCTAATCGTTACCAAAAATTTCCATACCTCTCAATGAACAACATACAAAACGATTATAATGCTATGCTCAAAGTATATATAAGCCATTTTCGCATGGCTATCCAAATTTATACAAAACTAAAGGGTACATGACCAACAACAAAAAGGGGTAGTCCTATACATGCCATTTTCAGAGTTCAACCAAAATTGTACCAAAAGGGCTTTGATAGTGTGGACGACTTCGACTTCGACAATCCCGAGTCTGATAGCTGACGAACCAAAATCTATAAAACAGAGAATCAAAGAAACGGAGTAAGCATTTAATGCTTAGTAAGTTTTGTGCAATGAAATTAGGCACAATTGAAGTATAGCATTCATATGACTAAACGGATAATTTCATATGCACATATTCTCACAATCATACCTACTTCACATTTCCAACCCTTATATTCATACATAAGGAATCAACTTGACTAAAAGCCGGAAGCTTGTTAATCGATTGAGCGAATACTATTTAGAAGGAATCAATTATTTCAATGCATATACGAAACATACCTCATGTTGGGATTTTACGAGCGTATTAATTGAAATTATTACAGCAAGATCGCTCATTCCCAAACCAAGTACCTTCGGGATTTAACCGGATATAGCTACTCGCTCGAATGCCTTCGGGACTTAGCCCGGATATAGTAGTTCGGACAAATGCCTTCGGGACTTAGCCCGGAAATAGTAACTCGCACAAATGCCTTCGGGACTTAGCCCGGAATTAGTAGTTCGCACAAATGCCTTCGGGACTTAGCCCGGATATAGTAACTCGCACAAATGCCTTCGGGACTTAGCTCGGAATTAGTAACTCGCAACAATGCCTTCGGGACTTAGCCCGAAATTTGTCACTAGCACAAATGCCTTCGGGACTTAGCCCGGTTATCATCCGAATATTCATGCACATATCAGTAAATCATGACATATCTTTATTTCATTTTCATAACTAGAATTCAAACACAAGTCAATTATTAAGCATTCCCATTTTCGGCTCAATAGCCACATACAAACAGCATGATTTGGTTTGCTTTGTGACATGATCTCTATGCACATACGGCTACCCATCATACGTATAGACTAATTAACTCAACATATAATTCAAGTAGAATCATTATATCACCGTATATTAGTTATGATTATACGTCATGACTTAATCAAATCGTAAACTAAGTTTCATTACTCGAAAACTTACCTCGGATGTTGTCGAATGATTTCGACGGCTATTCGATCACTTTTTCCTTCCCTTTATCGGATTTAGTTCCCCTTTCCTCTTGAGCTTAATTTAACAAATAAATTGATTTAATCATTTGAACATCAAAAAGAGAAACTCAAGGTACTTAACCCATATATACATTAGACATTAGAGTCACATATATATGAAATCATGAATCAACTCAACATATTAGCCCACACTCTCTTTTAGCCGATTATCTAAGCCAAGATAAAAGCATCAATATGCTTGCCTCTAACCGAATACATGCAACACCAATCTACCTCATGTGGCCGAATATGCATGTCTATGTTGAGGCCGGTTATATGCTTAATACTTCCTACAAATATGGTTACTTGTATTGACTACATACCATTTCGTTTCAAGCTCAAAACTCGGCTAATACACATATATACACTAATAACCAAATACTAATATTTGCACTTCACCTTACTATCAATTCTCATCTACTTCCTACCATGGCCGAATGCATCAAGACACCATACCATTTCAATTTTGGTCATGGGTTAAACAAAGAACTTAATGTCTAACTCAAAAATGCTAAAAAGAAAATCCAAGAGTCATCAATCACCATCACATGTATCATTACAAAGCTTCACACTTAGCATGCAAATGACATCAACACAAGTCCACCTTAGCCGAAACTTAGCTCATCTTCATGTCTCATCACCACAACATCAACTACCAACCAAGAAGGCAACACCCATGGCCGAATATCATCTCCATCTCATAGCAAAGATTTAGACCATGGGATAGGTAGAACTCAAGCTAACAACTAAAAATATGCATGAATCTCATGGAACAACATCAACATACCTTAGCCTAGTAAACCACTATAGTCGATTTTCTCCAAGCTCTTTTCCCTCTCTTTCTTTCTTCTATTCGACCAAGTTCACAACATGAGAACTTTTTTTCTTTTTTTTTTTCTTCATCATTTTCCTTTTCATTATTTATTACCATGCTCCTTATTTTATCATTTCTAACATAAACCATTAACACAACATGTTTATGACATGTTTTACCCATCACACTTTGTCCACCCTTATTGTCATGGCCGGCCACAACTAATTAAATGGGGGAAATTGACATGCAAGTCCACCCCTTTGATTACATGCGCTAATAGATCCTTATAGATTAACCTATCACATTTCAAAAGTGTCACACATAAGTCCTATTAACTAAATTCACATGCAATTAACTAAATCAAAGCTTAAAACTTTCACACATTCATATTCACATATTTTAGACAACAATTATCATATTCAAATAATTTGGTGACTCGGTTTAGCGGTCCCGAAACCGCTTTCCGACTAGGGTCACTTTAGGGCTGTCACATTTCCCACGGCCATGTCGCACGGTCGTGGCAACTTTATCAGATCCCGTGTTAGGGAAACGTTTTTGGTCTATTTTCACACGACCGTATCGCACGGCCGTGTTGCATCCTATAGTATGTGCATGGCCTACGACACATCCGTGTGCCTGGTCGTGTGGTTCTGAAAATCCTATATTTAGTGACTTAGTGAATTAAATGTTAAAGACTAAAATTTAAAGAAGTTAGCACCGTTAGTGCTCGGGGTGCCTCCCGAGAAGCACTTGTTTATAGTCTAAGCTCGACTCTACCTTGCGGGTATATTTAGGCAACTTCGTGGAGCCGTAGCTCCTCTTTATCATCTTTAAAATGCTCACCGTTATACATTTTGAGACGATGTCCATTTACCTTAAAAGTGCCTTGTGATGGATGACTTACCTCTACTATGCCATATGGAAACACAGTTTGAACTACGAAAGGACCTGACCATCGTGATTTAAGCTTTCCAATAAACAATTTGAGCCTCGAGTTTTATAACTTGGCAAGATCTCCAACTTCAAATTGCCTTCATTGCTTCAAACGGGTGTCGTGGCGACGCTTCGTTGCTTCTTTATATAGGCGTGAATTTTCTTATGTATTGGCTCACCACTCATCTAACTCGTTCAACTGCATCAACTTGTTTTCACCTGCAAGTTTGGGGTCAAGGTTTAGAAATTTTATAGCCCAGAATGACTTGTGTTCCAACTCAAACGGTAGGTGACAACTTTTTCCATAAACAAGTCTGAAAGGTGATGTTCCTATGGGAGTCTTAAAAGCAGTTCTATAAGCCCATAGAGCATCATCTACTTTCATCACCCAATCCTTCCTGTTTAATTCTACTGTCTTTTTTAGGATACGTTTAAGCTCTCAGTTCACTACTTCGACTTGGCCACTAGTTTGAGGGTGATAAGGGGTAGTTGTTCTGTGATGAACTCCATATTTCTTGAGGGTCTTGTCAAATTAGGCGTTACAAAAATGAGTACCCCTATCACTGATAATTGCTCTAGGTGTACCAAATCGAGAGAAAAGTTTCTTAAGGAATCGTACTACTACTCTAGCATCATGAGTAGGTAAAGGTTGGGCTTCAACCCATTTGGACATATAATCAACAGCTACTAAGATGCATTTATTCCCGAATGAACTAGGAAATGGACCCATGAAGTCGATACCCCAAATGTCAAATATTTCACATGAGAGCATATATGTCTGAGGCATTTCATCATGTTTGGATATATTACCTGTCCTTTGACATTTGTCACAAGAAGTAACATACCTGTTGGCGTCTTTGAATAGAGTGGGCCAATAAAAACCTGATTCGAGGACTTTATATGCGGTTTTATTTCCACTGTAATGTCCTCCAGTCAGTCCTGAGTGGTAATGTTCCAAGATTTTCAATGGTTCTGTCCTTGTAGCGCATCTCCTAATGATTTGATCTGCACATTTACAGAAAAGAAAAGGGTCTTTCCAGAAGTAGTTTTTCACATCAGTGAAGAATCACTTCTTTTGCTGATGTGTCAACCCTTTTGGGATAATGTTAGCGGCTAAAAAATTTGCAATATCTGCAAACCAAGGTACCTCAGAATCAGATATAGCAAAAAATTGTTCTTCAGGGAATGAATCATTTATTTCAATGTCAACTGGTTCTTTGGTACTTGAGTTTTCAAGCCTGGAGAGATGGTCAGCCGCAAGATTTTTAGCTCCTTTCTTATCCTTAATATCTAAGTCAAATTCCTGCAATAATAATATCCATCAAATAAATCGAGGTTTTGCATCAATTTTAGTCAAAAGGTGGCAAAGAGCGAAATGGTCAGTATAAACGACAACTTTAGACAATATTAAATATGGCCTAAATTTATCGAATGCAAAAACCACAGCTAGCAGCTCTTTCTCCGTGGTGGTGTAGTTTTCTTGTGCGGCTGTCAAAGTCCTGCTAGCATAATAGATAGGTTGAAAATGTTTATCTCTTCACTGTCCCAAAACTGCACCTACTGCAAAATCACTCGCGTCGCACATTAGTTCAAAAGGTGAATTTCAATCAGGTGCAATTATAATTGAAGCTTCAGTCAGTTTATCCTTTAAAGCATTAAATGCTTCTAAACACTCCTGATCAAAATTAAAAGGCACATCTTTTTCTAGTAATTTAGTCAAAGGCTTAGTTATTTTAGAAAAGTCTTTAATAAATCTTCTATAAAACCTAGCATGTCCGAAGAAGCTTCTAATAGCCTTAACCGACTTAGGGGGAGGTATTTTTTCAATGGTTTCAATTTTAGATTTATCAACCTCAATCCTTCTACTAGAAATTTTATGTCCTCACACCATACCTTCTTGAACCATAAAGTGACATTTTTCCCAGTTAAGCACATGGTTTGTTTCCTCACATCTTATTAACACCCGTTTTAAATTTTTTAGGAAAAGATGGAAAGAGTTATAAAAAACTGAAAAATCATCCATAAATACCTCCATGACATCTTCTACGAGTTCATAAAAAATGGCCATCATGCAGCGCTAAAAAGTAGCAGGAGCATTACATAATCCAAAAGACATTCTATGATAAGCAAACGTACCGTATGGACATATAAATGTCATATTTTCTTGATCTTTAGGAGCTATTGGGATTTGTAAATAGCCAGAGAGTCCGTCTAAAAAGCAGTAGTGCATGTGTCCTGGCAATCTTTTCAAAATTTGGTCAATGAATGGAAGGGGAAAGTGGTCTTTTCTCGTGGGATCATTTTGCTTCCTATAATCAATGCACACTCTCCAACCTGCGACTGTCCTTGTTGGGATTAATACATTCTTCTCATTGGCTACAATAGTCATGCCTCATTTCTTAGAAACAACCTGCACTAGACTCACCCAAGAACTGTCAGAAATATGATAAATAATTCCAACATCTAAGAGTTTAATTACCTCAGCTTTAACAACTTTCTTTATATTGGGGTTCAGTCGTCTTTGGGCTTGCACGCATGGTTTATATTCATCTTCCATTAAAATTTTATGGGTACAAAAAGAAGGGCTGATCCCTTTAATGTCAGAAATTTTCCAAGCTGTGGCGCTTTTATGCTCTCTTAATACTTGGAGTAATTCCTCTCTTAATACTTGGAGTAATTCCTCTTTCTCCTTGGGTTGAAAGTTGGATGCAATAATTACCGGTAATGTGGAATTATTTCCAAAGAATGCATTGTTTAAGTTCCAGTTTAGGAGGTTAGTCAATAGAGGGTTTTTGCTTAAGTTCATCTTTTACCTTAATTCCCTCATATTCTACTAGTTTTAGGGAGGTTTCGTTGGAGTTTAGTTCGATTCCTATTTTAGAATCATCATCCATCCTCTCTCATTGGGCAAGACACAGTTCCATTGTGTCCTTGTATATGATTTCCTGAAAAGAATCTTGAGTAGCATGATCAATAGAGTCGATAAAATAACATGAGTCATCCTGTTCTCTAGAAAATCCCATGGCATTATAAATTTTAAAAATATCTCTTCGTCACCTACTCTAAGTACCAATTTACCATCACCCACATTAATTACAACCCTAGCTGTGGCTAAAAATGGCCGACCTAAGATTAAAGGCACCTCAACATCTTCATCTATGTCAAGCACAACGAAATCAACAGGAAAAATAAATTTATCTACTTTTACAAGTACGTTCTCTATAATTCCCCTAGGATATTTAACAGATCTATCAACTAATTGAATACTCATCCTAGTGGGTTTAGGTTCCCTAAGACCAAGTTGTTTAAACATTTTATACGGTATCAAATTAATGCTGGCACCTAAATTAGCTAGTGCTTTATCAACATTCAAACTACCAATTAAGTAGGGAATAGTAAAACTTCCTGGATCCTTCAGTTTGGTTGGCAGTTTATTTTGAAGTATAGCTGAGTGCTCCTCATTAAGTTCCACTATAGATAAGTTTTCAAACTTCCGTTTGTTTGTTAGAAGCTCCTTTAAAATTTTGCATATCTAGGCATCTGTGATATAGCTTCAAAAAAAGGTAAGTTAATATGAAGTTGTTTAAAAATTCAAGAAATTTACTGAATTATGCATCCATGAGGTCTTTCTTCAACTTTATTTGGTATGAGATTGGTGGTTTATATTCTTTTGGCATTAGATTGTCATTGTTTTCGGGTTCGACCTCTTTCTTGTCAACTTCTTGTGGTGGCTTCTTTTTAGATTCAACTAACACTTTCCCACTCCTTAGTGTAATTGCTTTCACGTGCTCTTTTGAGTTGGGTTCAGTGTTACTAGGTAGACTTCCTAGTGGTCGTTCAGATGTCAATTTGGCGACCTGACCTATTCGAGTTTCGAGCTCTTGGATGGATGCTTGTTGATTTTTAAGTGCTGTCTCAGTATCCTGAAAATGAGTTTCTTACACCAAGATGAATTTTGTTAGCATCTCCTCAAGGTTCGGCTTTTTCTTTTGTTGGTAGGGTGGTTGTTGGAAGCCTAGAGGTGGTGGTGGTCGCTGATTACCTTGGCCTCCCATGAGAAATTTGGGTGGTTCCTCCAACCTGCATTGTAAGTATTACTATAACAATTATTTTGAGATCGAGGGTTATTACCTATGTAATTTAACTGCTCGTTCTCCATGTTGTGGCCATAGGGTGGGTAATTTAAATTGCTTGATCCACCTCCACTTGCTTCGTATTGCATTACTGGGTGAACCTGTGAAGAACCAAGAAAACCGTCAATCTTTCTATTCAAAAGTTCTTCCTGATTAGAGAGCATGGTGACCGAATCAACGTTAAAAACACCAGCTATTTTCATTGGTTTTATCCTCATGACTTGCCACTGATAGTTATTCAGTGACATCTCTTCATAAATTCATAAGCATCTTCAGGTGTCTTATTATTGATAGTTCTACCAGCGGCTACGTCGATCATCTGTCGAGTCAAAGGATTCAGGCCATTCTGAAATGTTTAAACCTGTAGTCAGAGTGGTAACCCTGGTAAGGGCACCTTCTCAAAAGGTCCTTGTATCTCTCCCATGCATCGTAGAGTGTTTCTAAATCCATCTGCACAAAAGAAGAGATATCATTACGTAATTTGGCTGTGTTAGCCGGTGGAAAATATTTTAATAAAAAATTTTGTCATCTGTTCCCAAGTAGTGATTGACCCTTGTGGTAACGAGTTCAACCACTGTTTAACTTTATTCCTCAATGAAAAAGGGAATAGCCGAAGGTGAATGGTGTCATCAAAAACACCATTGATTTTAAATGTATCGCATAGTTCTAGAAAATTTGCCAAGTGAGCGTTTGGATCCTCATCATGAAAATTATCAAACTGAACAAATTACTATATCATTTGAATTGTGTTAGGTTTCAGTTCAAAAGTTATTTGTAGCAATAGTAGACCTAACTATACTTGACTCAGTTCCAGTTAAATTTGGTTTAGCATAATCATACATAGTGACTGGAGCATGATTCTGATTTACTGGATTAGCGAAAATCGCAGGAGGTATCGAATTTTCCTGATTGTCGGCCATTTCCTCGGTTGTGGTGTGGATGTCTTCCTCTTGCTCCTCCTCTGTATATCTTAAGCTTCACCTTATTTCTCTTTAGTTTTTGCGAATTGTGCGATCAATTTCACCGTCAAAGAGTAATGGTCCTGACGGGTTTCTTCTGGTCATAAATTAGAAAAACCTGTCAGAAGAAAATAAAAGAAAAAATTAGAAAAGAAAATAAAAACTTAAATTATAAATAAAGTAAATGGCTAAAGTAATAAAAATCGAGTTTTCCTAATATTCTAGTTCCCTGGAAACGGCACCAAAAACTTGATATTCGCGACAGGTTTTAAAAATTTATAATTAATCGTTCTTGAAACTAACTATTATCACGATCAAGGCAAGTGTACTTATCGAACAGTAGTATAGCTTTAGAAAGACCGGATTGTCAAACCCAAAGGAACCAAGAGTACTAGTAATTACTTTCTTTTTATTATCTAGCCTAAAAATTAAGAGGATTGGTTATCTAAACTAATTACTAAACTAAGAATGCAAAGAAAGAAAATTTGGGAAAATACCTTTTAGAAAATTCAATTGATTAAGACAATACCTAAGGAAAAAATTCCACCTAGACTTCACTTGTTATTTGACTCTGAATTAGACGATTTATTCATTTGACTTGATCCATAGAAATTCCTAAGTTATATTATTATCTCTCTCGAGACTAATAACGTCTAACCCTAGGTTGATTAATTGAAATCTCTTTCTAATAAACGCCCTAGTGTTGCATTAACTCGATCTATGGATCCCTTTATTAGGTTTCACCCTAATCCGGCAAAATCTTATCACCCTATCTCTAGGCGTGCAATCAATTCTGCTTAATTATGACAAATTTACTCTTAGACAGGGCCTATTTCTCCTCTGAATAAGAGCATTAACTTGAATCAATATCCTAGAATATTAAAACAAGAATTAAGAACACATAATTAAGAACAAGTCAAATATTTATCATACAATTCAGATAATAATAACAAGATCTGTCTTAGGTTTCATTCCCCTTAGGTATTTAGGGAGTTTAGTTCATACTTATGAAAGAAAACATCTCAAAAGCATAAAGATAACGAAACATAAGAAAACCCAAAACTCCTAAAGGAACTTGAAGGGAGATCTTCAGTCTTGATAATGAATCCGACTTTTAAGATGGATCAATTGACTTTCCTTGAGTATTTCCTTGCTTCCTATTCTGCGTCCCCTTCCTAAGTGCCTCATCAGGTGTTTAAATAGGCTTTACAATGCCTACGAGCCATCAAAATTGGCCTTTTTCGAATAGGGTTATACTTGGGCTTGGCAGGGACACACCTATGTACGATTACTCCAGGCAGTGGTCAAGGCTGTTGAATAGGCACATGCGTGTAGTCTACCCATGTAAGTCGTGCTTCGATCGTGCCAAAGGGACACGCCGTGTGACATGCTCGTGTGAGGAAGTGCAGGCCGTGTTGATTTCCCATGTGGGTCTATTTTCCCCTTTTTTCGGCCCGTTTCTCGCTTTTTTTACTCTCATATGCTTACCTAAGTATAAAACACGAAATTAAAGGATTAGGAGCATCGAATTCACCAAATCTAAGGAGAAACCATCCATAAATGTGTTGAGCATGGGATAAAAATATGTATAAATTACGGTTTATCAGCCATATACAAATATAGATTGTGGCTTAGCCATTGAACTAGAACAGATCTCTTCTTTCATTACACAATTCTCATCCAATGCAGATGCAAATTACAGAAGTCAGATATCAAGAACGTAGACATAGTTGCCCAGATACAGTTCATAGTCAGATAGTACAAATCAATATCATTAACAACCATCACATTTCGTATATGTTTGGATAATCAACTACTCAGTCTTAAATAATTAGATAGCAACTTATACGGTCTATTAAATCCAATTTCTGACCCACACACTCGTGTGGTGTAACGCCCTAAATAATTTATGTCTACTTCTGTAAATATCTGACACAAATGTGTATTTGCTTTAGTGATTAAGTGTTCTGGGTATGTGTGTGAGGTCTTTGGTTCAAGTCTCCCCTTTACCAAATTTTTTTATTTTTGGATCTAAGCCTTGCCCTTGTTGGGTGGGCTTATATAAAATTGTCTGTTAACTCATATCAGAATGAACCTGCTGCTTCAGTGGTAAGGAGTTAATGTGTTAGAGGTCTTGTGTTCGAGTTCCTGTGGGTGCGTTGTAGATATTTTTGCTTCGGTGGTGGTTAGAAGTTCAGTGGAAGTGGGATTCTGAGTTAGTGGGTGGTTATGGATGTGGATGTAGTGGAATTTGGGAAAAAAATTGTCTTCCCAAAAATCTTTCTCTCTTCTTGGAAAATCTGACGTTTCTTTTTATTCCTCTTCTATTTTTTCCCCTTTTCTTTTCAACAAAATTTTTCTCGTTTTCTTCATTATTTTAACAAAAAATTGTGCTTCCTTATTGTGGTATTTTGAATCGTTGTGTTTATTCGTTTGGTAAGTAAATGTAGTATGTTTTGCCCAAGTAGGGAGTTTTTCTTTTAACCCGTTTGGCCTTGTTGAATTATTCATTGATGTTGAACTCGTGTTTTGATTGTGATGAACGCTTGTTTTGAATTGTTGTTGGGGTAAGTGATGAACACTTGTTTTGAATTGTTGTTGGTTTTGTAGTTACGGTTTAATCGTGTATTAAGTCTGATTTTGAGCGTTGGTATGTCAATTTTTAGGTTTTGGAGGATTTGTGTTTGCAGTAGCATCAAAATAGTACCAGGTGTGTATCTGAAATGCAGAAATCAAACTTCGACAAAAGCCAAAAAAACTATTCTGTTGACGCCACATAGGCATGTGGTCACTCGTGTGGTTGGTCTTGTGCGAGACACAGTCGTGTGATCTACGAAAGCATGGCCGTGCGCAAGACACGACCATGTGGTAGTGTGAGTATGGTCGTGTGGGTCCATGCGAGTGTATGGATTTTGAGCTAGGCCGTGTAGGTCACACGGGCAAGGCCAATCTGGGTGTGTGGGCCACACGAGCGTGTGGGCTCACACGAGCATGTAAGCCCAAACTTTTAAATTTTTTTCTAGGGTTGCACGAGTCGTTTCAATCAACTGTGGGCCTATCGTAGGGTCGGTACAGGCTAACCAAACCCTAGATTATATGATTTGATATTTTGATAGTATGTTCTTTGTAGGACATTTTTATGTATGTCTGACTATTCTGATATATGTATTTTTGATATTTGTACACAAGCATGATAAGCATGTTACATCTGTATCCGAATCTGTATTCTGTATCTGCTTTTGGGGAGGATTGTATATATGAAGGAAGTGTTCTGAAAGGCGACCCTCAGCAGATATTCTGGCAGCTTGTCTGCATATTATCTGATATGTGTCATAATGACACAATATAGTGTGTAGTGATGGGTGAGTATTTTTAACCCCACATGGTGTGTTGGGATGGTTGGAGATGGTGTGTAGAGGATAGGAGTAGGATTCCACATATCTGAATCTGTTATCTATTTCTGTAAAAGATTTAGGTCTGATCTGAATCTGAATGTATATCTAATTTCTGTATAAATTTTATACCTACTTCTGTTGGGTTACACACTGAGTTTACTAAAATTCATGTCTGTTTGTCTGTTCTATTTAGGTAATCCACAGACTTAGGCGGATCAGTGCGACGGAGCCTCTTGGTGACCACGAGTTATAGTGGTTTATGATTATGATTTTATTTTGATTTTAAGGATTATTTCTGGAGTTTTGTAATAATTAGACTCTCCAGACTATTTGGTTTAACTTTGGAATTTGGATTTTTAGTTTAACATTTTAGTTGCAACGGATATCTAAAACCATGGTTTTTAACGAAATCAAGGGTTTTTCGAAACTACAAATAGGATTTTCAAAAATAATAAAGTTTTCTATAACTCCTATTGTAAATAATGTTTTGGCAAATTATATAATTAAATAACGTTTTTGACAATTGATATAAGCGAAAATGAGATATAAAACTGAAATGATATATTGTATCGACCTTGTTTTCAAAACCCTTCTTTGTGACATTTTCAGATTTGGTCATAACGTATAGGCCAGATCTGGAGTGTTACATGTAGTGGCATCAGAGCCACGTTACAAAACTCGGGCTATGAAATTTTGGGTTACAAAATTACATTTAAAAAAGAACTAATTTTCAAAAAAAATTGGATAATTTGAGAAAATATGTGGTATACTGAGTCTTCGGTGCCAATCTTGTAAGTATTTCTGAACTTTTGATAAAATATTCTAAAAATACTGTAAATAGTACTTTTTGAAACTGTACTAAAATAGATAGGGATTGAAACCTCTAAAAACAATTCTAAACTTCTGATAATTTGTGCTTAAAATATCTGCTAATAAATACTTGAATTGATGCATAAAATTTTATATTATAGATAAAATTTGAAATTTGCGATGAGCGCTCGTGGAATTCATAGACTTGGTATTCGTGGTCGTGGTAGAGGCCGTATCTGGGCAGCATGCCAAACTTAGATACGAGTGAGGCACTAGTTTTGCCTGCTACTGAAACTGGGTCTTAAAGTTGTTCGGTTGGGGATGACACACTGTCCCAAGCCATGTTAAGGATATTGGAGAGGGTCGCTGGACTCCATTCTGGATCTGAGGGCCTAGGGTCGGTAACTGAATGACTCCAGTCCAATGGTGTTGAGCTATTTAGGGGTGTCACTAGAGTCGCCCCTACTGTGGCCGAGTATTGGTTGGAGGCCACCGAAAGGATCATGAGTGATCTAAATTGTACTTCCGAGTAGAAACTGAAGGGTGCAGTCTCTTTGCTTCACGATGAGGCATATCAATGGTGGTTATCGGTTGAGGAGGGTATGATGGTCGCTAAACTAACAATAAACTTGACTAAGGCAAGCGCACCTATCGAACAGTAGTATACTTATGGTGAGACTGGAAATATTTTATCCATAAGGATTAAAAGTACTAGTAATTGTTATCTTTCTATTATCTAGCCTACGAATTAAAGGGATGTTTTTAAACTAAGACTAATTATCTAATTGTCTTAAAAAATACGACAGAGATGAAAGTTGAAAAATACTTTTGGAAAACCGATGGAGAAGACAATACTCAAAGAAGAATCCACCTAGAATTCACTTATTACTTCTGAATTAGACGATTTATTCACTAGACTTAATCCGTAGAAATCCCTGATTTATGTTATTATCTCTTCGAGACTAAAAACAACTGACTCTAGGTTTATTAACTGAAATCTCTTTCTAATTAAAACCCATATTGTCGCATTAACTCGATTTATGGATTGCCATATTAGATTTGACTTTAATCCGGCAGATTTATGTCGTCCTATCTCTTGGATTGCATGCAACTCCGCTTAATTATGGGGGATCTAATCTTAAAGAAAGACTTTTGCTCTACTGAATAAGCAGATCAAAATCTGAATTAAATTCCTGAAATATTAAAATAAGGATTAAAACTCACAATTAACAATAAGAACAAGTATTTATCATATAATTCAAATAGTAATAAGATCTATATTAAGCTTCATCTTTCCTAGGTATTTAAGGAGTTTAGTTCATAATGATAGGGGAAAACATCTCAAAATTGGGAAAACAACAAAACATAAAGAAACCCAAAGAACTTCTAAGGAAATTGAATGGAGATATTCATTCTTGAAGTAGATCTTACTTCCAAGCTAATTTCAATGGCTGTCTTCGAGTATTTTCTACTTTCTATTTTGCGTTCCCCCTTTTGATCCTCTTCTAGGGTGTTTATATAGACTTTGGAATGCTTTAAAACCCTAAAAATTAGCCTTTTTCGAGTAGAATTAGATTAGGTTCGACAGGGACAAGGCCGTATGAAGGTGCTCAAGTTGTGTGTAAATTTGAGTTGGTTTTTAGTCGACACGGTCATGACACACGGGCGTGTGACCTACCCATATGTCACACACGAGCGTGTGGATTACCAGTGTGGAACTGCCTAAGCCGTGTGAAACATTGAATTAGGCCCATTTTGTCTATTTTTAGCCCGTTTCTTGCTCTTTTTACTATACTAAGCTCTCATGAGTATAAAACATGAAATTAAAGGATTAGGAGCATCAAATTCATTAACTCCTATGATAAACCTTCCAAAAATATACCAAGCATGGGGTAAAAAATATGTATATATTATGGTTTATCAAATCTCCCCACACTTAAGTATTTGCTTGTCCTTAAGCAAAATTCTCAACTCACAATTAAAATTAATTCTTCTTAACTTATAATTCTCATCAATAATGTTTTGAAGTAATCCACAGATAATCATGCATTGAGAATTCAACTAAAAGAACATCAAAGTTTCAAACAATCCAAGTTGAGCATTTTAATCATAAAATCATAGGTATCCCCCTTTATTTAAGTAATTACCTTTAATTCCAAATTGACAAGGGTTGACATCCTCATTAAAGATTCACTCAAATCACGCAAAGTGTTTAAGGTCCAATAATTAAGCACTCAATAGTCAAACATGAAAAATTATTACCATAGGCTTGCATGAAAATCACATCTCCACCACTATAAATGAGATGATACACAAATTAAAAGGTCTTTAACAGGGTTGTAATGGGGCTTGGGTTAAAGGTGTGGATAAAAGCTGGAAATGAGGGTTAGAATCGAGATTAATTTAATAAATTACCAAACTTAAAAAAATAAAGCTAATTGCTAAATTACAAACAAGTGCCAAAATAAATGAAGTGAGCTTTTTCTCAATAATATAACACTAACGTATCTGAGCTTTTTCTAACAATATGTAATTATACGATTTTTTTAAGAATAAGACAAGTACAATAATGGAAAGTACATAATAAGAAATAATTCAGCATTTAAAATGAACGAGCATAGTTAGGTAACTAATCAAATCAAATCTCAATAAAAAGGGAGTTAATAAAAAGGGAGAAATTCTTAACGAATCAAAAAGGGTTATGTTGTGGGTTAACATTAAGGGGAAAAGCAAGAAACAATGGTTAAGGCTCAAACGGGTTCACTAAGGGTCAATTATGTGGGTAGGATTTTTAGGAAGTGAGTGGGTTAAAACCTAAGTGCCTTTATCATCTCGGTATATCAAATCAATGGTGTGGTCTCGACATGTATAATCGAAGCAAGTTCTAGAATAACACAAATCAGTATTGCCACACTTATAAGCAACAATAAAAGTGAGTAAGAAAGGGTATATGCTCTAAAGGCTCAAGATCTCACAAAAATATGGCTTTTGATGTCAATCCTGTGAATTCAAAACTTTAAGATAATACTTTAATTCAGGGAAATAACCTAGCAATTTTAATTCTCAAAAGTCAACTTATCATGCTTGATTCTTTAATGTCTTAAAGTGAGATATCAATGCATATTTGCCTATGTTTTAATTCAAAACATATAAATAAAAATTATAAATCAATCAGAATTCACTCCAATATTATGAGACAATTATTTAGGGTTTTTTTGATAATCATAAAAATAACCTCCCTACACTTAAGATGTACATTATCCTCAATGTACAAAGATAGATAATAATAACACAAGCATAATATCATATAATATGGGGAGAAGTGAAACAATCCTGAATTTGGATGTAGTCCTCGGAGTAGTGAAAGCAGGTTCATAGTCATTGTGAATGAAGTGCATGTGGAACTAGGCAAAGGTGAAGGTAGTGGTAGAGGTTGGGTTCCACAATCACAGCGCCAAGCGAAGAGGTTATCGTGGTGGTCGTTGTTGTGGTGGCTATGATCGTGGTCGAGGAGGACATGGCAGTCGTGGATTCTCTTTCCCCATAAGATTGTTGGTATATTCCTGAATAGCACCAATCGATTGAACCTTTTGAAACTGCGATAGCACTAGTAATATTTTAAGGAGTTATATTGATCGGGTTGTTATGGTTACTCATAGAAAGACAGCCATAAAATTAAGATATTTAAAGTCTTTTTAGAACATAAAAAATGGAAATAGAAATAGATATAAAAGGAAAAATAAAAACAAAAGGAAAAGCAACTAAAGTGAAAATAAATGGACTTAAAGGTCTTAATCGGCAGCTGGATCGTGAGGTGGCGGTGCTGGAGGCGAAATGTGGAAATCCTGGCAAATCTGTTGCAGAGTCGCCTCTATGCCATCGAATCTCCGAGTGCAATATTACTCAAATAGATCCAGGTGGTCAGAATTTTCTGTCAATGAAGTAGCCGCATGAACTGGTCGGTGACTTGGCGATGGCGGAGAATGTGGGTCCTCATGAAATGAAGGGATATCGTTAGGAATATCCTTAGGGTCATCCTCATCGGCGACTCATGCTAGTCGGTATTGAGGAGGATCGAACCTACGACGATGCTCTATCATCCTCATGTGGAGCATACTTGAGATTCCCTGTGGAGACATCTGGCCTATAAGTGTGAGCGATAAGGACTGTGCTGATGTGTTCAGGAACCCAAAGTGTCGAGCTAGTCGAATCACGTCAAGGTAGATGCTGATGACTCCCTTTCAATGTTGTTCGCTCTGATGGCGAAAGGCAAGGGAAATAAAGTATGCGAGATCGAAAATATGCCCTTGCCTCATGCTCCATAGAAAGTATGCGTCGTGAGAGTTAACGACGCTGGTGCTCTCTCATCCCCCTGTTAAGGTGTAAGCTAAAAGGGCGTGGAGGTATCACAATGTTGGAGAGAGAGCCGATGCCTTGGAGTGGCTGGGATCATAGATGTCGGTAGTAGGCATGAGGGTTTCCCAACAAGAGGAAGATGTGTAATGGATGTGACGGTGGAGATGGGGAAAATTGTCGGTCTCTATGTAGTCATTTGTATAAAGTTCCAAGGTAACTCTAAATTTTGGGACACTCAATTGCCGCACAAGACTGCCAAGATGAAATTGGACTGTGCCTAGGTCATCGTACTCTACCATAACCATCTGTAACTGAAAGGTCGAGTAAAGTTCCAAAGTGAGCTCTAGGTATGTTGGCTCAATAATGTTGAAGAACCGGTCCCAAGGATCGGTACCGAAAAGGGCCTGAACTAAGTCAGCCAGGTGGACTTGCTCTAATACAGCCCAATCGATGGATCGGCCCACACCAAGGGGTCGGGCACGTAGAATCTAAAATAATTCCTCTTGGGGTCCTGGTGGAAATTGAAAGAATGGATGGCGTATCTCAGTGGTGGAACCTGATGATGTCACTCCTGGGCCTTTCCACTTTTTAGAAACGGGGACTGCAGACTTTTTCCCGTGAGTATTTGTCATAGTGTCCTGTGAAAGTAAACACAAAATTCAATTTGGACAAATCAACATAATGGGTAAACTAGTAAGCATCCAAATTCAAATTTAATCAAGCAGACAAAATAAGTAGACTCTAAATACCTAGTAGAAAACTAACCAAATGATTACTAAATATATATATAAATGAGCCAGCAAAATATGTATTAAATCAACAAAACAAATGACCCTAAAATATAAATGCAGAGTATTGCAAACATTTAAAACTAACTTAGGCATAAAGTTATCAATAAGAACCAGTAATATCAGTTAGGATAAACAGGAATAAAGTAATACGAGTAATAATACTAAAAATAATAATAGTAATAAAACAACTAATATAATGTAAAGCAATTAGAGGTGTAATAAAGGAAACTGATAGTGGTGGTCGGTGGTGGTCGTGACGGTGTACGGTGGTTGAACGGCCAATGTTACCGGTTGAAGGTATCGGTGGTTGTGTGAGTGGAAGGGGGAAGGAGGGAGGAGAGGAGAGGTTTTGTGGGCTGTGGAAGGTGAACAATGAGGGAGAAGGGAGGAGGGACAAGTGTGAGGAGGAAAGGAGAGTGGGGATGGTTAGTCGCCGGCAGCTCATCGGAGAATAGTGGCTGGAGTGGAAATGATGAATAGTGAAAAGTGGGTGGGATGAGTGAATAGTGGAGTGTTTACATAGGAATAGGGGAAAATTAGGGTTAGAGATTTGATTTAAAAGGGGGACACGATCGTGGAGGCCTTGTTTTGGACCACATGACCGTGTGTCATGTTCCTAGCCCATGGTTTTCATGAAATTGTAAGTCAGTATCGTCCACGACCTGTGGCCACGCCCGTGTCCCAAGGCTGTGTGGAGCGTACGGCCAAGTCGCACGGCCGTGCGCTCGTTCGTTCGCTTCTCCCACGCCCGTGCTCGGCCCAACACGTACTTGTTTTTGATTTGTGCTTATGGTATGATGATTTAAGTTAGTGGTGCACACGGCTTGTGGACACGCCTGTGTGTCTAGGTCGTGTGTCCCACACGGCTGCATCGTACGGCCAGGTGCTAATTCGTTCGCTTTTACCATGCTCGTGATAGTTCCAACACGCCCGTGTTATGTAATCAGAATTGCCCACGGCTTTTGGGCACGGCCGTGGTGATTTAATGCATGTCGTGCCTCTACTGATTTTTGGGGAATTGAAGTGTAGTTTCAACACGGTCTGAGACACGCCCGTGTCCCTTAGCTGTGTGGTGCATACAGCTGTATCGCACGGCCATGGCTATTTATCACAGCCCGCGTGTCATCCTATCTTGGGAAAAATGTTTGTCCTGTTTTAACACAGCCATGGACACACCCGTGTCTTCAATCCTTGGTGAGCACACTGTCTATGACAAGTCCGTGTGTCCGGCCATGTGTGTCAAAAATGCCTGCAGTTAAATTATGACAAATGGAAAAAAATTAAAGTTATTTAGTGGGGTTAGTGCTCGGGTTGCCTCCCGAGGAGCGCTTATTTAAAGTCTAAGCTCGGCTTTTACCTTGTGGGCTCATTTAGGCAGGTTCGCGGAGCCGTAGCTCCTCTCCCTTATCTTTAAAATCCTTACCATTATATAGTTTGAGAAGATGTCCATTTACCTTGAAAGTGCCGTGGGTTGGATGACTTACCTCTACTGTGCCATATGGAAAAATAGTTTGGACTACGATTGGACCTGACCATCGGGATTTTAGCTTCCCAAGAAACAATTTGAGCCTTGAGTTGTATAGCAGAATAAGATCTCCAGCTTCAAATTGCTTGTGTTGCTTTAAACGAGCATCATGGCGGCACTTCGTTGCTTCCCTGTATAATCGTGAGTTCTCATACGCATTAGCTCGCCATTCATCTAACTTGTTCAGCTGCATCAATATCTTTTCACTTGTTCGTTGGCATTTATCACAAGAAATAGCATACCTATTGGCATCTTTGAATAGTGTGGGATAATAAAAACCTAATTTGAGCGTTTTATGTGTGGTCCTAGTCCCACTGTAATATCCTCCAATTGGTCCTAAGTGGCAGTGTTCCAAGATCTTAATTGCTTCTAACTTTGTGACGCATCTTCTAATTACTTAATCTACACATATGCGGAAAAGAAAAGGATCTTCCCAAAAATAGTTTTTTACGTCAGTGAAGAAACGTTTTTTTTTGCTGATGTGTCAACCCTTTTGGTGTAACATTTGCAGCTAAATAATTTGCAATATCTGCAAACCAAGGTTCCTCAGAGTTAGATATAGCAAAGAGTTGTTCTTCAGGGAATGAGTCATTTATCTCATGTTCATCAAACTCCTTGAGATGTGGGTTTTCTAATCTGGATAGATGATCTGCTGCAAGATTTTTTGCTCACTTCTTATCTTGAATTTCTAAATCAATTTCCTGCAACAATAAAATCCATCTTATTAGTCGAGGTTTTGCATCTATTTTAGTAAGGAGGTATCGAAGTGCTGAATGGTCAGTGTAAATGAAAACTTTAAATAATATTAAATATGGTCTAAATTTATCGAATGCAAAAACCATAGCCAACAATTCTTTCTTAGTCGTCATATAATTTTATTGTGCGGCGTCAATGTCTTGCTAGCATAATAGATTGGTTGAAAATGCTTGCCTTTTCGCTGTCTAAGAACCGCACCTACTACAAAATCACTCGCATCACATATTAGTTCAAAGGTTAAATTCCAATCAGGTGCAACTACAATTGAAAGGCACATCTTTTTCTAGAGAATTCGTTAAAGGCTTAGCTATTTTAGAAAAATCTTTAATAAATCTTCTATAAAATCCAGCATGACCTAAAAAGCTTTGAATAGCCTTAACTAAATTAGGGGGAGGTAATTTCTCAATAGTTTTGACTTTTACTTTGTTAACCTCGATCCCTTTGCTAGAAATTTTGTGGCCTAACACAATCCCTTCCCGAACCATGAAGTGACATTTTTCTCAATTTAGTACAAGGTTTGTTTCCTCACATCTTATTAGAACTCTTTTTAGATTTTTAAGGCAAAAATGGAAAGATTTACCGAATACCGAGAAGTCATCCATAAATACCTTCATAATGTCTTCTACGAGTTCATCAAAAATAGCCAACATACATCGCTGAAAAGTAGCAGGGGTATTATATAATCCAAAAGGCATTTGTCGATAAGCAAACATACTGTATGGACATTTAAATGTCATTTTCTCTTGGTCCTCAAGAGCTATTAGGATTTGGAAATAACCAGAGAGTCCATCTAGGAAGCAATAATACATATGCCCAGATAATCTTTCCAACATCTGATCAATGAATGGTAAGGGGAAGTGATCTATTCTTGTGGCATCGTTCAATTTTTTATAGTCAATACAAACTCTTCTTCCCGTGACTGTTCGTGTTGGGATTAATTCATTCTTCTCATTAGTCACAACAGTCATGCCTCCTTTCTTAGGGACAACCTGCACAGGACTCACCCAAGAACTGTCAGAAATAGGATCAATAATTCCAGCATCTAGAAGTTTAATTTCCTCAGCTTTTACGACTTTTTTCATGCTAGGATTTAGTCGTCTTTGATCTTGCACGTAAGGTTTATATTCATCTTTCATTACAATTTTATGTATGCAGAAAGAATGAATAATCCCTCTTATGTCAGAAATGTTCCAAGCTATAGCTCTTTTATGCTCCTTCAATACTTGAAGTAATTCGTCTTTTTCAGTTAGCTATAAATTTGAAGTAATGATCACTGGTAATATGGAATTATTTTCAAGAGACGCATATTCTAGGTGATTTGGTAGTTGCTTCGATTCCAATTTAGGAGGTTCTTCAACCGAGGGTTTTAATTTTAATTCATTGTTTACCTCAATACCTTCATAACCCTTCTGTCTCAGTGAAGGCTAATTAGAATTAAGTTCATTTTTTGTCTTACCTATCGCAGAATCATTGTTATTTATGTCCTCTCCTTGGGCAGGGCACAGTTCCAACGTGTCCTTATGTATGATTTCCTGTAAAGAATCTTGAGTAGTATGATCAATAGAATCAATAAAATAACAGGAGTCATCTTGTTCTTTAGAAAATCTCATGGCATCATAAATTTTAAAAATAATCTCTTCGTCACCTACCCTAAGCACAAGTTTACCTTCACCCAAATCAATAACAGCCCTAACAGTGGCTAAAAATGGGCGACCTAGAATTAAAGGCACCTCAACATCCTCATCCATGTCAAGCACAACAAAATCAACAGGAAATATAAATTTATCTACTTTTACGAGTACATCCTCGATAATACCATTAGGATATTTAACAGTTCTGTTAGCTAGTTGAATACTCATCCTAGTAGGTTTTGGTTCCCCAAGGCCAAGTTGCTTGAACATTTTGTAAGGCATCAAATTAATGCTAGCACCTAAATCAGGTAACGTATTCTCTACATCTAAACTACTAATTAAGCAGGGAATAGTAAAACTTCCTAGATCTTTCAGTTTGGTTGGCAATTTATTTTGGAGTATGGCTGAGCACTCCTCGTTGAGTTCTACTGTAGACAACTCTTCAAACTTCCTTTTATTTGTTAAAAGCTCCTTCAAAAATTTTGCATATGTAGGCATCTGCGAGATAGCTTCAACAAAAGGTAAGTTAATATGCAATTGTTTAAAAAGTTTAATAAATTTATCGAATTTTGCACCCATGCGGTCTTTCTTCAACTTTGCTGGATATAGAATTGGTGGTTTATATTCCCTCAGCATCGATTTTTGACTTGTTTTAGGTTTTACCTCCTTATCTTCTTTTATGTCAGCTTCTTGTGGCATCTTCTTTTCAGATTCAGCTAACACTTTCCTACTCCATAGTGTAACTGCTTTCACATGCTCTTTTGGATTGTGTTTGGTGTTACTATGTAGACTTCCTGGTGGTCTCTCTGAAATCATCTCAGCCAGCTGTTCTATTTGATTCTTGAGCCCTTGAATTGATGCTTGTTGATTTTTAAGTGCAGTTTCAGTGTTTTAAAACTGAGCTTCCGCTATTGAAATAAACTTTGTCATCATTTTCTTAAGGTTCGACTTTTTCTCTTACTGGTAAGGTTGTTGTTGGAAGCCTGGAGGGGGTGGTGGTCTATGATTCCCTTGGCCTCCCCATGGGTGGTTCCTCTAACCTGAATTGTAAGTGTTACTATAAGGATTATTACCCATATAATTCATTTGCTCGTTCTCCATGTTGGGGTCGTAAGGTGGGTATTCTGAATTGCTCATTCCACCTCCACTTGCATTGCACTGCATTATTGGTTGTACCTGCTTAAAACCAAATAAACCATCAATCTTTTTATTTAAGATTTCTACCTAATTTGAACTCATAGTAACCAAGTCGATGTTAAAAATGCCAGTTGCTTTTGTCGGCTTTGTCCTCATGACTTGCCATTCATAATTGTTCAGTGACATCTCTTCTATGAACTCATAAGCCTCTTCAGGTATCTTATTATTGATGGTTCTACCGGCAGCTGCGTCGATCATTTGTCTAGTTGAAGGATTCAAACCGTTGTAGAAAGTTTGAACCTGTAGCCAAAGAGGTAACCCATGGTGAGGGCATCTTCTCAATAAATTTTTGTATCTCTCTCATGCATCATAAAGTGTTTCTAAATCCATCTGCACAAAAGAAGAGATATCATTCCTCAACTTTTCCGTTTTAGCCGACGGAGAATATTTAAGTAAAAAATTTTCGGTCATTTGTTCCCAAGTAGTAATTGACCCTCGTGGTAATGAGTTCAACCACTGTTTAGCCTTATTCCGTTGTGAAAATGGAAATAACCGAAGGTGAATGGCATCGTCAGAAATGCCATTGATGTTAAAGGTGTCGTAGAATTCCAGAAAATTTGCTAAATGAGTGTCTGGATCCTCGTCCTACAAACCATCAAACTGAACAAACTATTGTATCATTTGAATTGTGCTAGGTTTCAGTTCAAAATTATTTGCAGCAACAACAGGTCTAACTATACTCGATCCAGTTCCTATTAAATTGGGCTTAGCATAGTCGTATAGGAGTCTGATTTACAAGATTTGTGGCAACCACAAGAGGCAACAGGTTGTTTTGTTTTTCAGCCATCTCTTCGGTGTTATTGGTGTCATCTTCATGCTCTTCCTCTATATACCGTAAGCTTCACCTTATTTCTCTACAATTTCTACGAGCTGTACTTTCAATTTCGCTGTCAAAAAGTAGAGGTCCTGAAGGGTTTCTTCTAGTCATAAACTATAAAAACCTGCCAAAATAAATAAAAGAGAAATTAGTAATTAAAATAAAAACAAAATTAAATTGCAATAAAAATAAAAATGGCTAAAGTAATAAAAATTAAGTGTTCCTAATATCTTAGTCCCCAGCAACGACGCCTTTCACTAGACTAACTAAAAACTCGAATAAGGCAAGCACACCTATCGAACAGTAGTATAGTTATGGTGAAACCGAAAATATCGTATCCACAAGGATTAAAAGTACTAGTAATTACTATCTTTCTATTATCTAGCCTAAGAATTGAAGGGATGTTTTTAAACTAAGACTAATTATCTAATTGTCTTAAAAAAATACAACAGAGATGAAAGTTGAAAAATACTTTTGGAAAATCGATGGAGAAGACAATACCGAAGGAAGAATCCACCTAGACTTCACTTATTACTTCTGAATTAGACGATTTAATCACTAGACTTAATCCGTAAAAATCCCCGATTTATGTTATTATCTCTCTCAAGACTAAAAACAACTGACTCTAGGTTGATTAACTGAAATCTCTTTCTAGTTAAAACCCCTATTGTCACATTAACTCGACCTATGGATTCCCTTATTAGATTTGACTCTAATCCGGAAGATTTATGTCATCCTATCTCTAGAATTGCATGCAACTCCACTTAATTATGGGGGATCTACTCTTAAATAGGGACTTTTGCTCCACTGAATAAGCACATCAAAACCTGAATTAAATTCCTGAAATATTAAAATAAGGATTAAAATTCACAATTAAGAATAAGAACAAGTATTTATTATATAATTCAAATAGCAATAAGATCTGTCTTAGGCTTCATCTCTCCTAGGTATTTAAGGAGTTTAGTTCATAATGATAGGGGAAAACATCTCAAAATTGGGAAAACAACAAAATATAAAGAAGCCCAAAGAACTCCTAAGGAAATTGAATGGAGATTTTTAGTCTTAAAGTAGATCCTACTTCCGAGCTAATTTCGATGGTTATCTTTGAGTGTTTTCTGCTTTCTATTCTGTGTTCCCCCATTTTGATCCTATTCTAGGGTGTTTATATAAACTTTGGAATGCTTCAAAACGCTAAAAATTAGCCTTTTTCGAGTAGAATTAGACTTGGGTTCCACAGGGACACGGCCGTGTGCCACGCCCATGTGAAGGTGCTCAAGCCGTGTGTAATTCTGAGTTAGTTTTTAGTCGACACGGTCATGACACACGGACGTGTGGCCTACCCGTGTGTCACACACGGGCATGTAGATTACTGTGTGGAACTGCCTAGGCCGTGTGAAACACTAAATTAGGCCCATTTTGTCTGTTTTTGTCCCGTTTCTTGTTCTTTTTGCTATCCTAAGCTCTCCTGAGTATAAAAATGAAATTAAAGGATTAGGAGTGTAAACTTCATTAACTCTTATGATAAACCTTCCAAAAATATACCAAGCATGGGGTAAAAAATATGTATATATTATTGTTTATCAGGGTACTCAGCCTAATCAGCTGAACTAGGACTTCTTCAAGATGCTTTTCAGGGGAAATATGTGGGTACGAGCTACATTAATGCTCGTAGGCATGAGTTCATGAATCTCACGCAAGATGATAGATTAGTGGCTGAGTATAAGGCCGAGTTTCTGAGGTTAAGATGCTATGCTCGAGGAATAGTGGCGTCTGAGTATAAAAAGTACGTCCATTTTGAGGATGGCTTGAGGGATAACTTGAGGGTACTACTTGCTCCACACTGGGAGCGAGAGTTTACGGTTCTAGTAGATAAGGCGAAGACCGTCAAAGTGGTTAACTGTGTGGAGTGTCAGATTAGGGACCGTGAGAGAGGCAAGAATAAGAGGATTCAGGGCCCCCTAGTTCTAGTTAGAGGCCTAAGAAAAGGGCCAGACCTGATGGGCTGGTTATAGTGAGGGTTCCTGTTGCTCCTACTAGGCTTCAGCCTTATAGTGATTGTGGTAGGTGCTATTTGGGCGAGTGTTGGAAAAGGTTAGGGGCTTGTTTGTGGTGTGGATCTTTAGAGTACCGTATTAAAAAGCGTCCATAGTGAGCTGATTAGATACAAGCTTCAAGACCAGGTTCTGTACAGCCTTAGAAGACAGTTCAACAGCCACCTACGGGTTGTGGACCGGCTAGGGGTGGTAATGGTATTGGCCAAGGATAAAGAGCACTGGGTAGAGGTACTAGTCAGATTATGGCGAGGCAGCCTACGTTGGTTTATACCACTCGTCACCGAGAGGATAGTGATGCTCCTGATGTTATCACCAATACGTTCTTAATTTTTTATGTACCTTATATAACTCTGATAAACATAGGTTCTACACACTCCTATTTATCTAGTACTGTTTCTAAAAACTTGGGGATTTCTGTTGAGAGCACTTCTAGTTAGATTACTGTACTGAGTCTGTTGGGGTTGTCTGTTTGGGTTAGTAAACTTTATAGGAATGTTACCGTTTGGGGAGTTTATCTTAATTCTGGGATGGACTGGTTGGTTGAGCACCGAGTTAGTTTTGATTGCACGACTAAGAGGGTCGTTCTGAGGACTGAGAATATTAAGGAAGTGGTTGTGATCGGTGAGCGTCGAAACTATCTATCAAATGTTTTCTTCGCTCTTGTGGCTGAGAAACCAGTTCGGAAAGGGTGTGAGGCATATTTGGCTTGTGTCAGCATTTCTGTTTCTGGGGACTCTTCTATCAGGGATATCAGAATATTGAGGAATTTTTGGATGCCTTTCCTGAGGAGTTACCGGGTCTACCTTCGAATTAAGAGGTTGAGTTCGACATTGGGCTTCTACTGGGTACAGCTTCGGTGTCTATCGCTCCCTACCGAATGGCACTGAATGAGCTTACAAAGTTTAAGGCTCAAATTCAAAAACTTCTAGATCGTGGTTTCATCCGTCCTAGTGTCTCCGTGGAAGGCACCGATTTTGTTTGTTAAAAAAAAGGATAGGACCATGAGTATCCACTTTTGAGGATCGACGATCTGTTTGATCAATTTCGAGGGGCTTCAGTGTTTTCGAAAATTGATCTTTGATTTAAGTATCATCAGTTTAGAGTTAAGGAGATTGATGTTCATAAGACTGCATTTAGGACTTGTTATGGACATTACGAGTTTCTAGTTATGCCTTTTGGTCTGATGAATGCTTCGGCTGCATTCATGGATCTGATGAACTGAGTCTTTTAGCCATATCTGGATCAGCTCATCGTGGTCTTCATCGACAATATTTTGGTTTACTCTAAGATCAAGGAGTATAATGAGCATATTAGTGTAGTGCTTCAGATACTTTGTGAGAAATAGCTCTACGCTAAGTTGAGCAAGTCTGAGTTCTGGTTGCATGATGTGACTTTTTTGGGGCACGTTGTTTCTACTGAGGGATCCGAGTTGATCTGAGAAAGATTGATGCTATGTTTGAGTGGAAACAACCTAAGAATGTATCTAAAATCTGCAGTTTTCTGTGTCTTGCAGGATGGTACCAAAGGTCTATCAAGGGTTTCTCTCTTATTGCAGCTCCGTTGATAAGCTTCTGCGCAAGGGAGTTCCTTTTGTCTGGACTGATTCACTGCAATCGAGCTTTGAGAAGCTCAAGTCTGCTCTGACTCAGGCTTCTATTCTGATATAGCTTAAATCTGGTAAAGAGTTTATGGTTTACAATGATGCATCGCACGTTGATTTGAGATGTGTATTAATGCAAGATGGTAGGGTTGTGGCTTATGCGTCCCGTCAGCTTAAGACACATGAAGGAAATTATCCGACGCATGTTCTTGACTTTGCTGCTGTGGTGTTTGCGTTAAAGATCTAGAGGGATTATCTGTATAGTGAGATGTGTATCATCTACACTAATCACAAAAGCCTTAAGTATCTCCTTACTCAAAAGAAGTTGAATCTTAGACAGCGTTTATGGATAGTGCTACTCAAATATTATGATTGTACGATAAAGTATCATCCTGGAAAGGCAAATGTGATGACTGATGCTCAGTCGAAGAACGATGACTGATTTGAGAGCGATGTTCTCTCATCTTAGTCTGTTCGATGATGGGAGTCTATTAGCCGAGTTGCAAGTTAAACTGACTTTGATTGATCAGATTCGAGATAAGTAGTTAGGGGATGAGTCACTGGGTTTGTGGTTCTGCCAAATTGAGAGTGGCAGTACTTTGAATTTTGAGCTGAATAAAGATGAAGTTTTGTGTCTTTGAGGTCAGATCTGTGTGCCGAATGATTTTGATTTGAGGCAGTCAATTTTGAGGGAGCCGTATAGTAGCCTTACGCTATGTATCCTGGTGGTAATATGATGTAACAGGATCTCCGTGAAATATATTTGTGGCTAGGTTTGAAACATGAGGTTACGAATTTAGTTGCTCGATATCTGACGTACTAGCAAGTAAAGGCTGAATACTAATTGCCTTCGGGTTTGTTACAACCCATTAAAATTCCTTTAAGAAGTGAAAGCGAGTAACGATGGGCTTCGTTAGTGGGTTGCCCTTGACCAAGTCTGCTCATTTTATTCCGGTTCGAACGAACTACTCTCTATAGAAGCTAGCGAAGCTTTATATATCCGAGATTGTAAGACTGCATGGGGCTCCTGTTTTGATTATATCTAATAGAGATCCTTGTTTCACTTCTCGGTTCTAGAAGAAATTGCATGAAGCTCTGGTTTCGAGGTTGGACTTTAGTACTGCATTTCATCCTCAGACCGATGGTCAATCTGAGAGGGTGATTCAGATACTGAAGGATATGCTTCGGAGTTGTGTAATTGAATTTCGAGGTAGTTGGGAGGATTATTAACCGCTAGCTGAGTTTGCCTATAATAACAATTTCTAGTCTGGCATCCAGATGACACCATACGAGGCTTTTTATGGTCGTAAGTGTCGTACTCCACTATGTTGGGCTGAGTTAAGTAAGTATCAAGTTTTGTGTCTTGAGTTGGTTTCTGAGACCGAAGATAAGGTTAGACTAATTCGAGATCGTCTGAAGGTGGCTTCTGATAGAAAGAAGTCTTATGAAGATATGAAGAGGAGAGATATTGAGTATTTTGTTTTTCTTAAGGTTTCTCCGTGCAAGAAAGTTTTGAGATTCGATCGTAAGGGCAAGTTGAGCCCTAGGTTTATTAGGCCGTATCAGATTCTAAAACATGTGGGACCGATCACTTATCAGTTAGAGTTACCTCTGGAGTTGGACCGTATCCACAATGTATTTCACGTTTCGATGTTGAGGCGGTATCCATCTAATCCATCTCATGTTGTTTCTATTGAGAAGATTGAGATTAGACCGGATTTGACTTTTGAAGAGGAGTCGGTTTAGATTTTGGATCGTGATGTTAAAGTTTTGAGGAGGAAGTCCATTCTGTTAGTAAAGGTTTTGTGGCGGAATCATGACACCGCGGAAGGCACATGGGAACCTTTGGACTCAATGCATCAGTAGTATCCTCATCTGTTCTGATCAGGTAAATTTCGAGGTCGAAATTTCTTTTAAGGGGGTAGAGTTTTAACGCCCTAAATAATTTATGTTTGCTTCTAAAAATATTTGACATAAATGTGTATCTGCTTCAGTGATTAAGTGTTTTGGGTATGTGTGTGAGATCTTGGGTTCAAGTCTCACCTTTGCCAAATTTTGTTATTTTTGGATCAAAGCCGCACCCTTGTTTGGTGGGCTTATATAAAACTGTTTGTTAACTCATATCAGAATGAGCCTGCTAGTTCGAGTGGTAAGGAGTTATGTGTTAGAGGTCTTGTGTTCGAGCCCCTGCGGGTGTGTAGTAGATATTTTTGCTTCGGTGGTGGTTAGAAGTTCCTTGGAAGTGGGATTTTGAGTTAGTGGGTGGTTATGGACATGGATGTAGTGGGATTTAGGTAAAAAATTGTTTCCCCAAAAATCTCTCTCACTTCATGGAAAATTTGACATTTCCTTTTCTTTATATTCTGGTTTTTTCCCCTTTTCTTTTCAACGTAAATTTTCTCTTTTTCTTCCTCGTTTTATCAAAAATTGTGCTTCGTTATTGCGGTATTTCAAATCATTGTGTTTATTCACTTGGTAAGTAAAGGTAGTATGTTTTGCCCAAGTAGGGAGTTTTTTTTTAACCCATTTGACGTTGTTGAATTTTCTGTTTTTGTTGCATTCGTGTTTTGGTAGCAGTAAATCGAGAAGATTGTAATTGTGACTCTCCTCTTGCGGAATCGTAGTCCAAAATCGTTCGGGGTGTTGTGTAAGTGATGAACGCTTGTTTTGAATTATTGTCGGTGTTGTAGTTAGGTTTAATAGTGTATTAAGTCTGATTTGAGTGTTGGTATGTCGATTTTTAGGTTTTGGAGGGTTTGTGTTTGCAGTAGCATCAAAATTGTATCAGGTGTGTACCCGAAACACATAATATTGAACTTCGGGAAAAGCTGAAAAACTATTTTGTTGACGCCACATGGGTGTGTGGTCATCCGTGTGGTTGGCCGTGTGCGAGTCACGACTGTGTGATCGGCGAAGGCATGGCTGTGCGCAAGACATGTCTGTGTGGTGGTGTAAGTGTAGCCGTGTGGGTCACACAGGCTATGCTAAGTTGGGCGTGTGGACCACACAGATGTGTGGGCCCATACGGGCATAACACTGACGTGTGGATTTTGGGCCAAACTGTGTGGGTCACACAGGCAAGGCCAATCTGGGCGTATGGACCACATGGGTGTGTGGGCCCACACGGGCAATCTACACGGGCATGTGTACCCAAACTTCTGAAATTTTCCCTATGGTCGAACGAGTTATTCCAATCAACTATGGGCCTACTGTACAGTCAGTAAGCGCTAACAAAACCTTAGGTTATGTGATTTGATATTCTGATAGTATGTTCTGATTAGGATATTTTTATGCATGTCTGACTATTCTGATATATGTATTTATGATATTTGTGCACAAGCTTGATAAGCATGTTACATCTGTATCTGAATATGTATTCTGTATCTATTTTTGGGGTGGGGTTGTATATATGGAGGAAGTGTTCTAAAAGGAGACCCTCGCTTATATTTTGGCAGCTTGACTGCATATTATCTGATACATGTCGTAATGACACAATATGGTGTGTAGGGATAGTTGAGTGTTTTTAACCTCACATGGGTGTGTTGGGATGGTCAGAGATGGTGTGTAAAGGATGGGGGTAGGATTCTACATATTTGAATATGTTATTTGTTTCTGTAAAGGACTTAGGTCTGATCTGAATTTGAATGTATATATGATTTCTGTATAAATTGTACGTCTATTCTGTTGAGTTACACACTGAGTATACGAAAACTCACGTCTGTTTGTCTGTTCTATTCAGGTAATCCACAGACTCGGTGCGACGGAGCCTCTTGGTGACCACGTGTTATAATGGTTTATGATTATGATTATTATTTCTGGAGTTTTGTAATAATTGAACTCTTCGGACTGAGAATGAGTTTGAGTTGCAATGGATATCTAAAACCATGGTTTTTACGAAATCAAGGGTTTTCCAAATCTACAAATGAGATTTTCAAAAATAATAACATTTTCTATAACTTTTGCTGTAAATCATGGTTTGACAAATTATATAATTAAATAACATTTTTGACAATTGATATAAGCGAAAATGAGATATAAAGCTGAAATGATATATCGTATCAACTTTGTTTTCAAAACCCTTCTTTGTGATGTCTCCAAATTCAATCACAACGTCTAGGCCGGGTTTGTGGTGTTACATGTGGTCTCACACGACCTAAATGACTGGCCTATGTGGCTCCACACAGCCTGGCACATGTCCATGTGCCTGCCCGTGTGTCTCAACGACCTGACACATGCCCCATATCATCAGTTCGTGTAGTACTATATTGGAAATTGTAAGTCACACGACTTGGACACACGCTTGTGTCTCTGGCTCGTGTGGTCCTTTAGTAAACTGTGAGTCATACGACCTAGACACACGACCGTATCTCTGGCTCGTGTGATCCTTAAGAGCAAATTATAAGTCATATGGCCTGGATATATGTCCGTGTCTTTGGTTCTGTGATCTTTAGAGGAAAACAGTGAGTCACACAGCCTAACACACGATCGTGTGATACACACGGCCTACCACATAGCCTGGTACACGGTTGTGTGGTGCCAACAGTCATGTTTTCTAGCGTCTAAATTTCACAGAAAGTCGGGTTTTCGGTACACATCTGAAGTGGTTTTGAAATAGGATTGGTGTAGAGGACTCCTGAGATCCAAAATAGACATTCAGTAACCAATTAAGCAATAATTCGTAACAAACGCCAAGACTAAAGCGCAACCAATTTCATCAAAGCGTTTCGACACAAACCCAACTCAACACTATAATTACCTCTATACAAAACTGCGATTCACGGATCGAGAATGTCAGGGATATCGTTCTTCTCGAGACCTTTTCTTAAAAATAGTAATCATACATAAAAACAAAGAATTCGAACAATTTAGGCAAGAAACCAACTTTGGCGAAGGTGACGACGTTAACGTTTTCAATTATGGAACCACTGAAGTCATGACATTAACAACAATTAACTTACCCGATAGCAGTAGCAAATACGAAGTACGGATCTAAGCAATAACCAAGCGAAAAAGTAAAAGAAAAGAGAAGCAAATAAAAAGAGTAAAATGAAGAAAACGAAAACAAAAGTAAGAAGAAGAAATAAAAAAATATTGAAATGGAAGGAAATTGACGTTAAATTCTGATCTACCTACTAATCATAATTCTAACATATAGCAAAAATATTCCTTAACACAAGCACTGAGACTTGAACACAGGACCATAAAGTATGCAGAAGCTTAGCCATTGATCCATCAGGCTCAGCTTAGCCATTGATCCATCAGGCTCATTCTTGGCATAGATTCGCATGGAATTAAACTTAAGTCATTGACTCAAGGGTAGAGGTTAATTGAAATAAAAGAGCAAAACTTCCTAAAAGCACTACTCGAACCCCTAACCTCAAACACATATCTAGAGCACATAACCACAGATACAAATACTTAATTACGACGAAACTCAACAGTTTGACATTCAAATTTTTGAGGCATTAGAAATATAGTAGCAATTTTTTTGCTTATACTAGTTCAATTTAGTAGCGAGAGACATGCTTCATCATGTGTTCGGTTTAACAGTAACATAAGGCATGATGACCCTACAATCCATAATACATTCAACATGCATATATTATTCTCATGACATGCATATATAATAATAATTAAGACATTCAAATTATAATACCAATACTCATATTATCATGGGTTCAATTGAGAGAAATAAAAATTTAAAAATACTTCAGGGACTATTCAGGGACTAAATTGAACAAAACATAAAATTCTAGGTGAATTTGTAAAGTAGGGTTATATGGTCGTGTGAGAGGCTATAGGCCGCGTGGAAGGGTTACACAACCGTATAGCCAGGCCGTTTAACAGACTATGGCCATGTAACAAATGAAAAAATTAACTTATAGGAGAGGCATGACCGTATGGCAGGTCGTGTGAAGGGTTCCTAGCCGTGTGAGATTCAAACTAGCTTAGAGTTTTAGAGGTACATGGTTGTGTAAGTGTCACACCCCGAAATTAGGGTTAGAATTATCTAGGTTTAGTGGGTGAGTCAAGTGGATTCAGTTAGATTCTTATGTTTTCTTGTGTGTTTGAGAGACAACGATGAGCCTAGTGGTTCAGTGGTTATGTGTTCAGCTTATCCTTAGTTTTGTGTTCGAGTTCCAGTGTTAGTGAAGAGAAACTTTTGTTTTAATTTTTTATTCCAACTTTAAGCGAAAAAAATTGATTGGTTTAAATCTTCTTGAATTGTATTTTACTTTATTTGTTTTATTTGTTTTATTTTTGAATAAAAGAATCCCTAAAATTCCTCCTACAAATCTTTCATTTCTTTCCAACTCTTTTTGACGTGCAATTTTGTTCTGTTTTCTCTTTCGTTCCTCTTATACAATTTTTTTTTCTTTCCTTTGACAATTGATGCTCTTGAGATCCTACAAATTCTTGCGGCTTTTCATTCTCTTTCTATGTTTTAAGCTTTCATCTTTGCCTATTTTTTAGAGTTTGTCTTCCTTTTGGGTTTACACTCAACAAGGAATTGAATCCGGAGTATGTAAGTATTGTGTTTCCTGAGGTTAAGATCAGTTTTAGTTGACTCTTTTGTACCAATTTGGTTAATTACTTATAGGTTGGTGTGTAATTGTAATTGAGTTTTCAGAATTGATGGAGTTGAGACATTTTGATCATTCGTTGGAGCTTGGAATCGCAATTTAAGGTGTGTTTCTTAAAGTTATGTAATTTAGGGATTATTCTGGTGTCAAAATTCATGAATCGTAGTAGATTTTGGGATGGTTTCTGAGCCAACGGGTGTGTGCCGCACACGGGCAGTTCACACGGACGTGTGCCACTTAGTGATTAGGTAAATTTACAAGTCACACAGTTTGTGGTGTGTCAACGAGCTGACCACACAGCTGTTTGACCTATTTAGGGAAATATTGTCGATCGCGCATGAGTGTGTCTTTCAATCAGACAACCGTGTGCCACTATCACATGGGCATATTATTCAGCCATACAGCTGTGTCTTTCTTGCTCCTAAATTATGAAATTTTGACACACGGTTTAGAGAGTTAAACGGTTTGCCTACACGACCATGTCCCTCAGTCACACAGCTGTGTACTCCTGTCACACAGTCTGGTCCTCCCACACGGCCTGGACACACAGCCGTGTTGTACTGGTTTTGCAATTTTTCCATTGTTTTGCTAAGTGATTTGTTTTAGTCCCTCAGCAATCCCTTGTATGTTTAAGCTTTTGTAGGAGTATCTGCAACACTATTTTTCTTTGAATTTATTTATGTATATTAATTTTTTTATTTAAGCTCTGACGTTAGTATAGATTAGTATGAAATGTGGTTTTATAAATTCGCACTATGAAATGGTTGAATGTGATAATCGAAAAATTCTACACTATTTGTTTTAATATTTTGTGATTGGATTGGAAAATGTCTGATTTGATATTTGATAAACATATATAAGTATCTGATTTGTGAGAATTTTGCATATGCATTGTGGTTGGGATTGACATTGAAGAGAAGGAAGTTTGATTCGAATTTTTTACTACATTACTATATTTTAGCTGTATAACTGCTATAATAAAAGTGGCATATGACCAAATTAAGGTATGTTCGATTGGATGGTCCATCATAACCAATTATTGGTGAGTAGAGGTTGGGAAGGGTTCAGTAAACCCTTATTGTTGTGTGTATGGGATTTGTGGGTTTGGGACATACATCGTTGGAATTTGACATTTGCATAACTGTTAGTGAAACACTCTGTTTTATTCTATGATGAATCTAAACATTGTTTGAATCTTGTCTCTATCAGTTTGGGTTAGTATGTTATTGAACTTACTGTTTTCTACGGCTCTATTTAATTATGTATGATTTAGATTCACATTGAGCTTTTGTAGCTTATACCCTTAGTTTTCTCTTTTTCAGGTAACCTTCATGATTAGGAGTTAGATTTGGAAAATTGGAGGTCTCAAAATGTTTCATATTGGTTTGGTTTAATTAAGTTTTTCATAAGTTTAATAAGGCATTTTCAATCAATCTGTAAAAGTGTTTATATAAATTGTGGCTTGGGTTACGGCTTTTGGGATTTTTTTTGGATTTTAATTTTGATGTCATGCGTGGGTTCTATTTCATTGAAATGTTTTTTTATATTTATAAGCAAATGGTTTTTAGGGTAATAATCTATGGGTTTTCCAACTAAAAGAAAACATCAAATATTCTACTGCAATTTCGATTTGAACTTTCAGTTTTTCTCACATTAATACTCTGTTTTGATTACAAAAGTAATACATAAAAAGTAACTTGATTTTAAACTGATTTGAAGTGATAAATAAAATTTAACGTTTGAAAAATGTAAACAAAGTTTTCTTTTGATTTCGGTAAAATGCTAAAGAAAATGATTTTTCGGAAAGGAATTTAGAAACTTGATCAGTAATTTGTTTTGGGAAACTTTGGTGGCCAATGTAACCTACGATTCCGGTCGAAACTTCTGGGCTGGGTTTTAAGGTGTTAAGTGAAGGGCCGTGTAGCAGACCATGTGGTCCTAATCCTAGGCACAGTTTGCCCCGATTCGTTTGTAAAAAAACACATACCTTTCACCCAGAGTCTGGTCGGCATTCCTCATGATCAAATATGATTTGATGCACCTAAAACAAGTCATTCAAACGACATTTGTGAACAAGTTAGCAATTGGTTTCAAGATTCATTAAGATTATCGAAAGATTTAGCAAGAACCAAAAAAGATTGAGTAATTGAATTGAAAGATTAACGTTGGATAGAAATTCTATGAAAATTCGGGATTTAAACTAAAAAATGAGATGTACTTACAGATTCTTGGCAAAAATAACGGATGTTTATTGATGACATATCTAAACTCCGTTAGAAAACGATTGAATGGGGGATGATTTGATTCGGGATAGCAAAGTAATCAACAATATTTAGGATGAAAATATGGTGTAAAAAAAAGGGAAGAAAATAAAAAGAGAATAAATAGAAAGATGGAAAGCAAATTTTATTAGGATTTGAAAAGAGGCAATACGAAAACCTAATTAGGGAAAGTAGAGAAAAAGATGGTGGAATTCTAATTCTATTGGAATTTTGGGAAGGAGCAAGTTATGAATTCTAATTAGGAAATAATTGGTTAAATTCCTAGGGTTTGTGTTACTTGCAATTTTCCCAAGATTTGCCGAAATTTTCCTATTGAGCATGTTGCTCAATCTTTGTTTATTTTTTACGCTTAATCATATAGATATGTTTTGGGGTATTTTTATCAAAATTATGAAATAAAAAGAGAAATAAGGGGATCGAACTTGGGTTTGGAGGGGCTCTAACATTTTAACCATGAGCTTACAACTAATTTTTTGCCATATTTGGATAGTTAATTGTAAATATTGCTTTCTTTTTGGAGACTTGCCGAATTTCCCAAATTAAAAGGGAAAGGAAATGTTCAAACATGGGTTCACAAGGAAGGGAAGCTAACTCTTAACCATTAGATCTGAAACCTATTTCTTGCTCAATTTTATTTCTTAAATGTATATATTTATTTCAGGCTCAACTTACATATTCTTTATTAGCTTACACATGTACTGAATTTTTTATTAATTTATTTATTCTTGTCACATTCCACTTTAGTTAATATATATTAATTAATACTCATAGTCAAGTCTCATTATTAAATATTTAGTAAAACCTTTTTGTAAAATTGAGAGTAAAATTATGAAATTGTCCATATAAGACTTAATCATGCAAATTTTTAAGTCATTCATAGTATTTAAGGACTCCAATTGCATTGCATAAGAATTAGGACTCCATTGCAAAGATAACCAAACATACTCAACCTATATATAACACATTGACACCTATACATACTATTTCCTGTTTTCATGCCAATTTTCCTATTCTAACATATCGTATATCATACATAGATCATACAAATAATGCTTAGTTACACTAAAACATATATTAACACACTTTAACACTCTAATCAGTTAGTTATACTAGCATGTAAATCTAAAGTCACAATTTCATATTACTCAACATGTCAAATTTGTATCTTGTACATTTCTAAGTGCATTATAGGTTCACACCTTACCATTTGGTCATTTTAAGCTTGACTCAATGTTCAGCAAGTCATTCAAGCATCTATAACAATAATTCACTAAGCACATGCATATCATCCATCATGCAACCAAAACTTTAACAATCATGCATATTCAAGCTTAAATTCAATCAATCAATCAACCACAAGCCCAAATCTTCTAACCTAATTTTTGGGATGCGACAAATTCAATAAATTTAACCATTCACATTTTCAAATTCTATCAATTTTTTCCTCATATTTCTTGATGAAAGTTTTTGATTTTTAAAATAGAAACATTCCGCATCTATAAATTTTTACCCTCTAAAAAACCTTCTCCAATAAAAAAAATGGCTAGGATATAGTGCACCTTATTATTTAATTTAATAATAATTAAAATATTTTTATAACTAATTAATTTTTTATTTTTAATTGAATATTATTGAATATAAAGATTGAATATATAAAAAATAAATAGATTAATTATTAAGTAATAAAGGGTAAAATTGTTCTTTTATTTCAAAAGCATTTAATAAATATATCTTAGGGGCTAGTGGAATTTTCATCAAACCTTAGTACAGTGATTGTGTATTTTTCAAACTACAAGAGGTAATTGGATTTTTTATCAAACGATTTAATAATTTTTCCTATATATGTTTATTTGTATTCGATGGTACACTAACAATTTATAAATTTATTTCTATACATTACTATTGAATTAAATGGTGATACATCAACAAAAAATAAAACAAAGTATTGAATCAAATGATGATACATCACCAAAAAATAAAACAAACTAATTGTAGATTAATTTATTTTTAAAAATATTAAATGATGTATTATCGTATAATTTATTGATAATACATAAATTATACCAACAATATAAATTATACCAACAACACATCAAATTTAACCCATATAAATCATGCTTATATTTCTTTAAAGATTAAAACTGAAGACAAATATAAGTCCACTAAACTCAAAATCGAGAACTGTTGATCCAAAACGTAAGTGTCATATGTCCACACGATACTTGGTTCAATGTAAAACATAAACATATATCACAACTTGTTTTATTGGAGTTTTTTTTTTTGGGTTTTACAAATTTCTAGACATGGAATGCCTATGTTTTAAAAGTTAAAAGCTTTGGTTAGGAAGTTTGAGATCAAATTGATAAAAATTGTAAATGCGAAAGGTTAAATTTATTGAATAATTTAGAATTGAAATAAAATTGATAGAATATGTTGGTATTGAGGACTGAATATGTTATTATACCAATTAAAAAAACAGGTATAGTTGGGTGACCAAAACAAAAAGGCATGTATAGTTGGGTGGCCATTTGTATGATTTACCTTTAAATAAACTTTTAACTTATTGGGATGAAACAAATGTGAGTATTTTGATAATTTTACATCCAAAAATAAAAAAGACAAAAGCTCTATTTTCAACTTTTGAGATTGGATTTAAAAATTAATATGAAAAGCATTTTTTATTCTTGTTATACGTTAATAATCTAATATTCGAGTCCTAGAAAGGATCCAAGCCTCCAAACCATGACTCGACTATGAGAAGAAAATAATGTGAACTAGCTTGCAAGGCAAGGCTATAGATCCACTTAGCGGGAACCTTGCACGAGCTCACAGGGTAAGGTCGTAGGATTAGCCCATAAATCTAACTCGCAAGGAAAAGTTACAAACCCAACTCACAGGAACCTAGGGAAGATCGTAGTTTCACTTTGTATACACCTAAGAAACTCACTGAAAGGGCCATGTACCCTGTAGGCTATCCAGACATGTGTCTAATAAGTACGGAGCCTGCATAGAGCGTCAGTCCCAAGAGCAGAAAGGACCTGTGCTTCGTAGACACATGCCCAGCAGACCTAGAATTTGTATAGAATGTTAGTATTAGGGGCAATGGAGTTAAGACAAAATAGTGGGGCCCAATCTTGGGTAGTAATGGTACCTGTAACATGTATAAATACCTATATATTCATATCAAAACGACACAATAGAAATATTGCTCAATAATTGGTGCGATAAGCGTGAAAGTATTTTCAATCAGTAGATTTTTTTTCAAGTTTGATAAGTTTACTTTTTGAAGAAAATGGCTTACCGAAGTGACAATTTTCCCATTAACTCATCATCAAGACGGGCTGAAATGTCAGCCTCCAGTGCCCAACATGAAAAAGTAGACTTGTTTGCTGGATGGTTCATTGACAGACTGGAAAACTTCGACAATGCGGTTTGTTGGGGAGCCTCTATCCCTCTGGACTTGAACCTCTCCACTGGTTAGGGGTTGCCACTTCCTTTCAACCAAGAGTCTCCCCCACAACAGCTCTTGCCCTCTAGGAGCAAATGAAATTCATGAGGGACCAAATGGCTACCTAGGAAGCATGCTTCATGGAACAACAGGCTTTCCAGTATGAGTTGTTAAAGTAGAACGAGGCATTACGAAGGAAGGTGCAGGCTGACAGTTTTAGTTCCCAAGGTAACTTGAACACGTAGGACGAAGCCCCAATAAGAGAATGGAAAAATGAGATGGACGAGCTACGAAGAGACGTGCGGGTATTGCACCTCGAAGACATAAACTGATTATTCTGTTCTAATAACCCACTGGCCCCCGAAATCACAGAGTAAGCTTACCACGCGACTTCAGGGTGCCAAAAGATATGTTTGAAGGAAGAAGAGACCCTCGAGCTCACCTAATGCAATACAATGACTATATGCACGTGTTGGGGGTATCGTAAAGCTTTTTCCATAACACTTAAAGGGAGTGCAAATGATTGATATCTTTTCATCCCACAAGGGTCGGTCCAAAACTTCTCATAGTTAGGATAGATGTTTTTTAGCAGATTCAGGGCTCATAGGGCAATCATGAACATTCCTATGGGCCCGATGTCGGTAAAGAAAAGGGAAGGCGAGTCCCTCCAAGACTACGTAAAAAGATTCCATGTAACGACCTTAATTACAAAAATTTTGGAGGACCAGTTGGCCATAGATGAATTCATCATGGAAGTGCAGAATAATCATGCATAATTTTGATTTATGTATAACAAACCACCACAGTTTAGTTGATTTGTCAGAGCGAGCTCATAAGTTCGCTGAAGTGGAAGAAATTAAAAGGGCATCACGTGCCACACTATAAAGAGAAGATAGACATTTACAAAATAGAGAGGGACCTTACAACCAATAATATTACATTGATCAGTCATTATGGGTAAGAAACGACAAGCCACAAAGAAGTCAAACCCAGGGTGATACCCATAGGGCCCCTTGGAGATCCCAATAAAAGAATACTATACGCCCCTTAGGGAAGGTTTAAGGCTTACACCCTCTTGAATTCTATGCGCACTTACATCCTTAGCTAGGTGAAGAGTCTCAGTAACTTACCCAAGCCACCCTTGATGAGGAACATGGGGAGAAAGGTGAACTCGAGAGATCGATGTGCTTTCTACAATGATATGGGGCATAAGATTGAGGACTGCTTCACATTAAAAGATGCCATAGAGGAAGCAGTCTAAAATGGAGCTCATAGAATATGTAAACCATAGTGGTTCGCAGCAGGGCTAGAGTTCGCACGATGACCCCAAAGGCAAGCAAAAAGATGCCATGTGATTGTAGGAACAAATGATGAATGGGCAGGTTCAAGCATAAAAAGAAGGGCATATAGGAGAATTGTGATGTCAGTTAGTACTTCCAAGAAGTCGTGTTGGTATGAAAAATGGAGTGTTGAATTTGGTAGGGACAACGAAGAGCTAGTTCGCGACAAAAAGGGAAACGACCGAATTGTAGTCTCAGCAACAGTCTCTAGTTTTAAGGTCAAGAGGTTTCTGATTGACAGTGGAAGTAAAGTAGAGGTGTTATCTTGGGAAACATACCAGAAGATGAGACTAAAGGAAGAAGCATTATCCGAAGCTAGCCCATTGTACGATTTTATGAACTATCTAGTCGAGGTGAAAGACTTAATCACCCTACTAGTCACTTTAGGGGATGGAAGGCACACTACCACAGAATACGCTCTGTTCTACATTATGGACCACCCAATGGCGTACAACGCCATCTTCAGAAAACCGATAATGAGGATGGCGAGGATAGTGGTTTAGACGTTTTGCATAAAAATCAAATTTCCAATAAATACTGTGGTTGGTTTCCTACGATCTGATCAGCACACTGCAAGGCACTGTCACATGTTATTTGTGAAGTAAGTAAGAGAACCTATAGTTGAAGAGAAGAATTCACAAAAGGCTGAGTTAGCAAGTTAGACTCCGTGTTTAGATAGTCTGGATGTAAGGAATAAGCACAGGAGAAAAAACCCGAGACTGCAGAGCATACTGAGACCCTACAACTATTCCATGACAATAAAAAGAGAACTATAAAAATCTCTTCGACATAGGTAGAGGAAGAAAAAAATATGCTAGTCAGATGTTTGCAGAAAAATGCGGATGATTTAGCCTAGTCCACAGTAGACATGGTAGACCCCCAAGTGATAGTGCACAAGTTGAATGTGCTTCCAAAGGCAAAGCCAATAAAGCAGAAGAGATAAAAGTTTGCACCACAAGTGGTCGAGGCAGTGAGACTGAAGGTCGCTAAGTTGCTCTCTACAAGTTCATAAGAAAGGGGGAATATCTAGATTAGGTTTCGAATGTTTTAATGATGAAGCAGGCAAACTGTAAATGGAGGATATGTATTGACTTCACCAACCTCAACAAAGCATGCCCAAAGGATAGTTTGCCCTTACCCTCAATCGATTGACTGGTGGATGCCTTTGCATGCACAAGTTCATGAGTTTCATGGAGATTTTCTTAGGATACAATCAGATTTTGTTGGACCAGAACGACCAAGCGAAAACAACCTTCATCACCGATGAAGGGCTCTTTTACTATCAGGTCATGCCTTTCGACCTCAAGAATGCAGGGGCAACCTATCAAAGGCTAGTAAATAGGATCTTCAATAACCAGATAGGTTACGGTCTCGAGGTTTACGTTGATGATATGCTAGTAAAGAGTGAGTCCATGAAAGAACATGTGTGAAGCCTATTAGAGATTTTCGCGGTCCTAAGAGCCTACAACATGAAACTGAATCTAGAGAAGTGTGCTTTTGGGGTGTGAGTGGGCATGTTCTTAGGTTTATGATTTTGGAGAGAGGAATAGAGGTAAACCCAAAAAAAAATCCAAGCAATCATGGAAATATATTTTTTGCGAACCATAAAAGATATACAACATCTCATGGGAAGAGTAATAACAGTGAACAAATTTATCTCGGGGATGGCATAAAGGTGCCTTCCATTCTTTAAAGCTTTAAGAACCTCTTTCTCAAGGACAAAAGAGTGTCAAGCAGTCTTCGAAGAACTAAAGTTATACCTCACCTCCCCTCCATTGTTGAAATCGCCTCAGGTAAGAGAAACACTTTATCTCTACTTAGCTACCTCGAAAGAGACAGTCGCAGTAGTGCTTGTTAAATCAGAGGGCATTCACCAATTCTCGGTATATTATGTCAACAAGGTGCTCAAAATGGCGAACTAAGGTACTTTAAAATATAAAAATACATCTATGCTTTGATTGTTGCAGCTCGCAAGCTGTGACCTTACTTCCAGGCCCATCTAGTTGTTGTGGTCACCAATTAGCCTATGAAAGAAGTGTTATCCAAGGCGAACACTTTGAGAAGGGTAACAAAGTAGAGCATTGACCTCACTAAATACGTGATAGACTTCACCCCGCGAACCACAATAAAGAGACTAGTGCTGGCTGATTTCATAGTGGAATGTTCCTTTGAAAGAACTGTTGACGCCGCATATAATGTGGGCTATGATTCAAAATGCTGGATATTGTATGTTTTGTAAAACTTGTACACCATATGAACTTTCATGAATGTTAACAACTTGGTCTATTACATTTTGTGACGAAGCATGACATGCTAACGATTCAATGAGTTATATTTTATGTTAAGACACCATGTGTCCCACATTTTATGCTAAAATTGCTCTTTCATTTGTTGAACGCCGCTTAATAGCTAACCCCACCCTAGAAAGTGCACATGCAACTGACAATCAGAAAAGTTGGCTAATTTACGTTGATGGCTCCGCAGCCAAAACAGGCCAAGGACAGATACACTCATAATCGATCCTGGTGGCAACGAGTGGCAGTACAAATTGTCATTTGGGTTCCAAACATTGAATAACATCACTGAGTATGAAGCCTTAGAATCAGGACTGCAGTTAGTGTGCCAACTAGAAGCAAAAGATCTAATTATCCATACAGATTTGTAGTTGGTGGTGAAACAGAAAAACGAAAAGTATGACGTAAAGGAAACGGTGCTAAAAAATACTATACAATGGTGACTCATCTGCTTGTAGGATTTAATAAAGCTCAAATTAAATAGCTCTCGAGAAATGACAACACTCGCGCTGACGCTTTGTCGAAGCTAGCCTCCTCGGTAATCATCCAACAAAGGGGAAAAATCATACTCGAGCATAGGGAAACCTCGAGCTATGATACATCCCAAGTACTATATATGACTCAGGAGGAGACCTAGATGACGCCAATAATCCACACACTCCAAGGTGAACAAGACAGCCAAGACAGGAAAAAGCTTGCAAAGCTACAACGCAAGGCCGCGAGGTATGTCATTACCACAAATTACAAATATTTGCTAAACTCCACATCTATGAATTGAATAGTTGAATATTGTGAACTCATTAGATGATAAATTAAGGCAACGTATTTCATCCTATGTTTAATAGATACACCTTGTTGAAGGGTGTAATACATAGCAAGGGGTTTTCAGATTCTCTGTTGCGGTGCCTATCGCCACTGGAAGCTGAATACGTTATGAGAGAGATCCACGAAAGAATTTGTGGCGATCACCTAGGCGGTAGACTGCTCGTGCAAAAAACCTTTAGACAAGGGTACTACTGGTCTACAATCCAAGAAGACACACACCAGCTGGTTCGCACATGTGATTCCTGCCAGAGAAATGCCAAAGTCCAACTATAGCTAGCAAAACCCCTTCAACTTATGTCAGGCCCTTGGTTGTTCGCCACGTGAGGAGTCGATATCCTTGGCCTATTTCCTATAGCCACATCCCAAAAGAAATTCATAGTAGTAGCTGTGGATTACTTCGCCAAGTGGATCGAAGCTGAACCATTATAGAAAAATAGATGGAGTCTTTCCTATGGAAATCAATTGTCTACATATTCGGGATACCTCGCACAATTATTACAGACAATGGCATGTAGTTTCAGGGAAAATTCAAGCGGTTACACAAATAGTCATCCAACTATAAAAGGTTTTTATTTTATGTATCAAAAATATAAAAAAATTGCAATTTAAACACCCATGTTATATAGTTCTGTCATTTTGGTCACCTCGTTAAAAAACACAACGACAGTTAAAAAATTTGGTATAATAATAAATTTTGGCCACAACTTTTATATATTATATCATTTTAGTTATTATTTTAAAAAATTAACTCTAAAAGCTTACAAATAATCTCAATTTGATCCTATTCTAAAATTAAAAAAAATATATAAAAATACATAAATATTTATCAAAAAAATATAATAATAAATTTAAATTTTATACTAATATTAAATAAATAAAAATTTGCCACCATAGTTCAACAAGAAAATGAAAAACAAGAAGAACCAGATTAATTGTCATTTTCTTCTTCAAATGCCACAATGGTTATCTCTACCCTGATACTGGTGGTCATGGTGTTTTTCGTGTTGGCTGCTATTATTTCAATGAATTATAAAAAAGAAGATATTTAATGAACCACCATAGTTCTAGTAGAGAACCATTAAGGCAAGGTAATATCATACTTGAGTCAACTCGGAAAAAACCAATTGAATCGAGTTGAAAGAGTAGTTCTGATGGGAAAATCAAATGTGGGTCAACACAAAAAGGGTTATTTACCACTATCGTGTTTTGAATCATGAGTGTCGTATGATATAAATGAAGGTTCGGTGGGGGAAGGGAGGAGCGGGTAAGGGGAATTTTTATTTTATTTAATATTAATATAAATTTTAAATTTATTATTATATTTTTTGATAATATTTATATATTTTTATATATTTCTTTGAATTTTTTAGAGTTATGATAAAATTGAGATCATTTATAAATTTTGAGGGTTATTTTTTAAAATTTTGACTAAACTGATATAATATGTAAAAGTTGATAGCTAAATTTGTTATCATACTGATTTTTTTAATTATTACGTCAACCTTCCATTTATAATTTTAACAAAAATGATCAAATGATAAATCATAAACCACGGGAGTTAGGTGAGATAGCAAGGGTCTCTCCTACCTTAAGTAGTGGTCAATGGTTCGATCCTTGCCCCTGAATATGGAGCAACTTTAAAACTTGTGGCCAATATCAACTTCCTTAATGTACCTACAGAATGCGAACGGTTAACTACTGATTTTGCTACGATAGGTACTTTGAAAATGTAAAGACAAAAGAAAAAGAAAAAAAGACAATTATATAACATAAATGCTTAAATTATAAACCCTTCCTTTCTCCTCTTTTTCTCTTTCTTCTCCATTCTTCATTCCCTCTCTTCCTTCTCCCTTTTTCCCACCCAGCCTTAGACAAGTAAAAACAAAAAGGCCTACATGTCACCCTCAAACCACAATACTTGCAATGTGCTTTATCAATAGTAATCATGTACCTTCCTTCCATTAATGTTATAGATATTATGTTGGAAAAAAAGATAATATGTATATTACATGCATGTTTCATTCTAATAGTATTTTAAAAAAAATTAAATGTAGATCATATTTTTTTTAATATAGTGTTTAAAAATTATTAAATTACTTTATTTTGAGTGAGTTTTGAGATTTTTTTCAGTCCAAAAGAGAGATTCTATTGCACAGCCCATAGTCGTTGCAATAAATAAAACATATGGAAGCAATCAAAAGTTGATGTCTTAATATTTAGCAAACAGATTAATTAATATTTGCACATGTAGCAGGAAGTGGTAGCTCATGTTCTGAAAATTAATTAAGCCATTGGGGAAATAGCATGCTAAACCCTAAATCTATATAACTACACCTTTTCAAATTGAGTTTCAAAATCAATGACTGCTTTGATTTAATTTTAAACATCCAGTAGCCTACGTCAACATTATATATGAAATGCCAACCCTTCACAACATAGGAACCAACCAAAGTAATGAGCCGCCGCTGTGGTGGATAAGGTTGTTTCGTTTTTTTCCTATTTCTTTTAAGAAATCCATCATCAGTTGATTTAATTTCATATGATTTTTGGTTTTAGGTTTTTAACCGTCGGCAACTATTTTCTCTATTTCCTATTATATGAATTGGTCAAATTTAATTCACCCTACACCCGGTTTTGATTCTCTTGCCTTTTTGGCTACACGAAGACCATTCCAACATTTAAGTCCAGTAAATTTGGTGTACCTACCCTTTCAAATTCATATCCAATACCTTTTTCCTTTTTTAATTTCATTTGGGTTTCACTCACATCTTTTTACTTGTAAATGATTGGAAATGATGATTACCAAAATTATGGAAATGTCTGATTTTAAAGTAATTATTCTATAATTGTATGTTGAAATGTTTATCCGTACACATTATTAATTTGCTTAGGCTAAAATTAAGTGGGGTGGGGTAATGATAGGGACATAAAGTGTAATCATCCAAATTAATATAATGTTGATATATCGGATTATTATGAAACAAAGTTTTCAATCCAAACAAAGATTTTGTGGCAAATCTAAAATTTAAAAAGGAGTACCTAAAATAGTTTTGATACTGACTCCTTAAGCTATCTTATTATTATTGCCCAAAATTGAAGGAAAGCTTAGCTACCTTTATAATTATTATTACTTATTTTTTGGAAATTATCAAGACAATGGACAAGTCTAATTTTTTTGTCCTAATAAATGCTAAATAACAATATATTTTGTTGGTTTTAATATATGCGAGGTTTTTGCATTGCATGTGAGCTTTATTAATTAGCAGTAATTTGTTTGGTAAAACATTACTTCTTCTTTGTAATATCAAGCACTCTTGTCTACATGCGCACTGTCTGGTTTAATGCAATTTTCTGTTATTAGAATTACACATTATTTTAATTTCATTTTGATAAATTTAAGGCTTTTTTTTCCAATTTATAATATAAATATTAAAAAAATAAAGATATTATTTGTCAATTTAATTTTTATATTTTGCTAAATTTATCCCTCAAACTTTTCTCAAATTATTTTTTTAAAAGAAATGTCAACTAAAAAATTAATTTTTTAACGATATTGACATGGCAACCTTTAAGGAAATCCACATATACTTTATACTGATATGTTTATACTGACATGATACTATTTGTTTTATATATCAAGTCAATAAATGATTTAAAATTTATAAAATATTTAAAAAATAAAAATAAATTAAAAATTAAAAAATATTTAAAAATTCATTAAAAAATTGTATGAAGTATACATGAATTATAATACGAGTTTCCATGTTTAAAAATTTAAGTTTCGGCGGACATTTCCGTTAAAAATAACAATTCAACTCTTTTTGAAAGATTGGTTGTCAAATTTAAAATTTTTTTAAAAGGTTGAGAGTCACATTTAACTTAAAAAATGAGGGTCAAATTGACAAAAATATAAACATTAAGAACTTAATTTGTCATTATGCCAAAACAGACAATAATACAACGAATTATTTACTCATAAAAACATTCTGAAACATTACATAATTGCAATTTATTCAAACGCAATAGAAGATAATGATTAAATGCATCCATGGCAAGCAAGCAACGACATTGATATAACACAGTCCTTAATAAAATCCTAATTAATTAAGTCCTGGTGTTGTAGTCCAAAGCCAAGAGGGAGCTAAGGTTCATGGGGCTCATGTAGTTTGATGAACCACCCAAGATCATGTCAACAATTATCCCATTAGCCCTTTCTGATGGATGGAATGGATCCCAAAAAGCATACTCGTCTCGATTTGGACACAAATTCGATAACACAGTACATAGTCCTAAACCATTATAAGGTCCTTGACCACAACAAGCTACTTTTGATGTTGTAAATCCTGCAAACAAAACAAGCAAACATTAAGATATTAATTGTGTTAAACCATTCATCATGTTACAATTGATGATATGATGCCTTTTTTAGGGTTATAAAATTTGGGCAAAATCCATAATATCTTTGGTAGCTTTCATTCTAATTAATAATGGTCTTACGTGGGAGTTAGGTGGTTGTAATAAATAAAATTTGGGTGCTACTTTAATGAGGTCAACAAAATGGCACACATCTTTGTTGTTCATTCTTGTCCCCATCTTGGAGCATCTCTCTTCTTCTTATCTAATTAATTAATGCCTCATTCATTAGTCTTAATTGTTAATATTCTCTTTTGGATGCAAACTTAGGAATTAAGTCAATTATTTATGTCATCATCCTGTTTATAAAATAGAATAAGTGAATGAATATTGAATTATGGATTAACTTACCGTAGGCTGTAGGGTTATTAATGAAGTCATTGGTTTTCTGTTCTGTATTAGCAGCAATGAAAATGTTTGCACCATATTGGCTATTGAGTTCATTTATCATTTGAACCAATTGTGGATTATACAAGGCTGCAGCTCGTTGCAGCTCAGTGGCACATTGACCACTTGGGCTCCTCATGGCTAATTCTGCTGGAACACAACCCATTGGTCCGGTCCCAGTCACCAGAACCTTCCGAGCTCCTAGATCATATAGCCTCTGCAGTGTAATTTGTAAGCTACAAATCTCCAAGTAACAGTTTCAAAGTACAGTAATTTTAATGTGACACAACGTGAAGACAAAATTTACCATTAGAAGTTTCCTGTACTCAGAGATGAGATATCGAACATAATCTGGTAGACTAAACTGGCGAGATCTAGGAGAGAATGGAACCAATAGTAGTTGTTCACGAAATCGTTGCCGCCGACAGTGATGAGCACAAGTGCATCGTTACAATCCGCTGTGCTTCCTCGAATCCGACAAGATCAGCCAACCTGGTCTGGTATTGTTGAAAGTATTTTAATTGCTTGTACATTCTGATGATGTTTATCTGACAATGTACCATTTTGAAGAAGAAAAAAAAAACAAGAATTAGGCATTATGGGGTTGAAATATTAAAGAAATATGGAATTTGAGAAGATGAAGAAAGAGATACAAATTGGACTCCGGTGTCATTGAGGATTCCAATGCCAGCTGACGCAAAGTTGGCCCCAACAAGTAGCCTATCTCCCTTGAGTTCTGGACTCAAGTAGGGCAATGTTGGCTCTGAACCAAGTGCATCACCTGATATGCACATACATATACATTATTGTCAATTGAATTATCATGATAAATAAAGAGAAAAAGTTAAGAGGGTAAAAAGAAGGGAAGCCCCAACTGATAAAATCAGGAATGTTTTTGCCATTTGAGAAGCGACCGCTGGCACGACGACTGGGAGTATCGATGCCGTAAGGAGGGGAATCAGCTCGAGCAGTGGTTGCTAGGAAGTTGTTGTTGCCATTGTCAACCAGGGAATCACCGAATACAAAAAATGCCCTGGCAGCTTCAACTTGAATAGTTGAAGTTGCCATTACAAGGCCTAAAACCATCCATGAAACAAGAACAATTGAGGGTGCCATGGAAGCAGGCTAGCTAGCTAGCAAAAGCAGGATGAGAAAATAATACAGTAGTAAGCTACTTGTTTACTAATGGAGACTACGGTTTGCTGTGAATCACTAGGCATTGGTTATATATAGATAGGTTCTTGTCAAGATGAAAACATGGCCTACAGAAACAAAACCAATAGAGTACTGGTAGGTGTGTATGTTGATCATTTACTTCTAATGTTTGAATTGATTAATAATTCAATGTTTTGAAGCTTGCAAATGTCATTCGTTAGCTGTGCATAAATTTCAAACTTCTATTTTACATGGTTATTTATTTTTCCCTTTAAATACATTGATTAATACATTAAAAAAATATCCTATGAATCAATCCTTCTTGTTTAAACCACGCTCCCCGAAAGGAAATCCTTCTGGAAGAGAGAAAAAAAATGCTAAATGAATTTCGATTCTGTTCTATTTCTAATTCTCAATAACTTTTTTTAGGATAAAAAAGGTTGTTTAGGATTCAATTCAAAACTTACGTTAATTAAAGATTTTACTTTTAAAGATCAGAATTACAAATATAGTTGAATTAATAAATTTATATATAACCAAAATCAAATCAAAATAGCTATAGAAGAAACACATACATAATAATAATAATAATATAATAATAATAATAATCATATTTTAGGGTTTAATTCCTAAGGATTTTAATCTACCGTATGACCCTTACCTACATGTAAGTGGCATAAGTTATAGTGACATTGACAGTTTAATTCTCTGGGATAGATCTTCATCGATATTCACCAAGAAGTACATCTACTTACATGGATTTATTGGATCCAAAAGTAAATCCAACAACAAGACTGCCATTGTCGGTTTTTATGTTGGTGGACCCTTCTTTACCCTTTTTATGTTTTTAAATTTGTGAATAAAAAAAATTTCAAAGTTAAAAATAGTAATTAGTAACCAATAAGTGTTGGGCGTAATTGTAAGATATATTATATTTTTAAGGGGAGATGCTGGTGCGAATCTTAGAACATTATTAAGAGAGGTAGTCACAAACCCGAACATACACCGTAAAACGAACATAAAGAATACAAAAAATAATTAACATGTTTGATTAATTCGCAAGAGTTCAATCAATCTTATGGAAGCCTTTATGGGAGTTTTCTCTAATAGTTCCCAAGGTACCACATGTCGCTCATTCATCAGTTCCAACCCCCTTTAAGGTGGTTGATCTACTCATGTCTTATTATCAGAGGTTCTCTTAAATAGGTCTTAATGTTTGAGCTATCATGTCTGGGAAACGAATATATGTGACGTGTGTATGATAGATGTCCTAACGTGCGATTGATTTTATTCTTAAATTACCTTAGTCAGTATTATTGTAAGCATAAACAACTTTATATATTAAGACTGGCATACGGTTGATTGATGACAAGATGTTGTCATGTATATGAGATATCAAGTCAACACATATGTACATGTTAGAAGAACAATGTACAAGAATGTCTTGCCGTGAGAACGCTTCTTGGATTATTATATGATAGTCACAACAATTCTCATGATGATAATGGTGTATGTGATCCTTAGGCTTGAGGTCACCATAGTTCCCAACATCAATAGTCATATATTTTGATGTAGTCAAATGCCTTTCGTAATTAGATGTACTATAAAGGTTGTTGTTTGATATACCAAAAAACTATATAGTGGGATACAGGTGACCAAGATAGGATTTCTCCTCCTACATAAGGGAGTAAAGTCTTAGACCTGCTGATAGAATAAGATTAGAAATGCATTGCTTTGCTCAAATGAGTTGATATGAGATATCAAATTCATATGTTATCTTAGTCTATTCGAGATTCAAGAAGTAAAATATTGGACTATACAAGTGATAAATCTAGCCAAATTAAATAAATGTGTTTCGTGGCTCGGAAGATGTTGAAATTGCAATTGGTCTAGAAAAGGTCTAGAATTTGTCCGATCAATCTAATTTGAACTTAAAATCCTTTAAGCTTTCAATGAATGATTTCTTTGCTATTCTCAAATTCTCAAATGTTAAGAGTCTAAAGAATCGAATGCAAGATGAAAACTGAGACTTCCAAAGGGGGATGTCGATTTACTCTATGTGAATATCTTAAAATCGAAAAACAACCTCTAGATTTGAATTATAATTTTCTAGATGAGTGCAATTAGAATCTTACAAATCCATAATCAAACCTCAAAAAGTAGAATTAATCACTAACCTTGGTGGATTAGTTGGATGATCCAATTTAGTTTAAATTATATGTGTTTACCTCTCTTGAATTAAATTAAAACAAGTCCATATAAATATTGACCCAACTATTAAATTTCTTCCAAAATTAATTATTTTAAAATTAATTTAATAATTAATTCAATAAATAATTCACATACTTAATTCTGATTCATTAAAATCATGTCAGTTTTACTGTATTAAAATCTATATGAAAATGAATTTAATTGTCCCGAATAAAAATAATACGATGGCAAATTTAATTTTTAATTCCCACTTGGACTTGTTATTAATTTACTCAACCACTAAATAATAATCTAAAGAAATTAAATTAATTCTAAGTCATTTTTTTCCTTCTCAAGAAAATAAATTTCCTGCATATAGTTAATGCATGCAATCTATTTCTCATACGACATTTCATTTGTTACAATCAATAGTTCTTATCCTGTAATACATTCAAAGTTATCATAAGCTCGTAGAGAGACAATCGGACATATTAACTAGGGCTTAAATAATTGGTAATTAAATTCAATTATTGTCTAGTAATTACAAAAATTTATTACTCATAGTGTAACACCCCGAACTCATGGCCGTACGAAATCGAACACGAGGTGTTACCGGCTTACTTCATTTATTTCCCAGTATTTTTTTTTGTTCCAGGCAGCTGGCTACTGTATCGTGGTCACTTTAAAAAAAATATTTTGAGTTATGAAAACTCGAATCCAATTCCGTAAATTTTCCCCGAAACTAGACTCATATATCTTTATGGGGGGAATTTTTTTTAGAATTTTTGGTCAGGCCAGTTAGTACAGTTTATTTGTTAAAGTCTCCCCTATTTCAAGGTTCGACTACACTGACCTCTGTACCTTACGATTTAATATCTCCCTGTACATGGCTTCATGCCTATGCCGTTTGTCTCTAATGAAACTAGACTCGATAATTGAATTTGTACAATAAATGCAATGACCTCTTAATTATCTCGCATAAAATTTACGTGAGAATTTTCTAAGTCAAATAGGGGATCCAGAATTGCCTCTGGCCCTGTTCTCACAAGAATTTAATTAACTCCTAACATACAGCTATATGGTCGTTTCGTTTCTTCCATATGAAATAGACTCATCAAGCTTCGATTTCATAATTTATTCATTATTTTAATTCCATTTCTACTATTTTTAGTGATTTTTCAATCTATATCACTGCTGCTGTCAGATCTGTTACTAAACAAACTTGCCTATTTCATGATTTTTCCTTATCTAACTATAATTCATCAAAATGTTACAATTATGACCATGATAGCAGCAAAGGGCTAATCATCACGAGCATCTCCCTACTACACTATACCAATCATGATTTAACACCGAAAATAATCACATGACCTATCATAATAACCCAGTAGGCCTCAACAATATCAACCAAAAACGAATTACCAAGCTTGTGTCCAAAATCATAGAACAAATCCAACGAAACATTTATGCCAATTTCGCAGGCTAAAAGTTTACATACCAAATTTCAACAAAACATAATAGCCTATAATGCCGAAATGTTCTCCTAACAAAAAAGAAGAAAATACCAAAGTATTGCTGCCGGTGTGATGACTTCGATGACGGTCCCCGAGTACGCAAAACAGTCGAGTCCATAGAAACCTAAAATAGGTGAAAAGCAAACACCGAATGAGTATATAACTCAGTAAGTCATAAGCATTACTACCATCCATTAATACAAATTTTCACAAGAGGAAACAACGAATGAGGCTAAGTACTCCATCCATACCGAACTACGCCATAGTTTCTTAGACCTTACGATTCAATCTCATTTCCAAGTCCTACATTGACATTCATACGCTATTCAATTAGAATAATGAGGACGCATTTCCATACATCATTTTATTTTCGTTACAATCATATAACTAAACGAACTTTTCACCTATTCCACGATTGAACCTTATGTACGTGACTTCAATTATAATCATCACATAGGTTCAAACTTACCACGCCAACTCAAATATAAACATAGCACCTATTAGCCATGAACTCAAGGTACTTACCCTTTCCTCGCTGTCCAAATCGATTCGGTAAGGTCGCCACCCTTAATATAAATAATTGATAGAAAATATATATATAGTGGGTTCGCACACATAGTGCTTAATAATCAACCACGCACACTTAGTGCCATGTACTTTAAACTCGCACACTTAGTGCCATGCATTTCAAGCCCGCACACTTAGTGCCAATCTCACAACTGTGAACACTTATTGCCCGCACACTTAGTACCGAAAACCAGCCACTCTATACGCTTCACTTCCTTTTTACATTCGACAATTTCATCTCTACATACATATACATTTGTATATTTCATCTCATTAAACACAATTGCATAGGTATTACGATCATTTAAATCAATACCAACTATATGCTTAATGACTTACCTTGTGTTGGGTAAAATAATTCCAAGTCGGCTACTCGATGACCTTCGATTTCCCCTTGTTGGACGCCTCTCCTTTAGGATCTTGAGCTTAAACAAATAAATTAACTCATTCAATCGCTTTGCTACATATATTGGTATTCACATTTTAATGATTTTATGACATACAGGACGGCATGGTAAAATTTTTATCTTGCTACCTTATGTTCTTAGCTATTCGGCTAATAACCTTATGCAATTACCATACTTTCAATAATCCAATCACACATGCATATGCATACTTGGACATTCGGCAATCACCTTTGCTAGTTTTTCCCATTTTTTTGTCGGTTATATATATACATAGTCCTAGGTAATATCACGAATGGGCTTACATATATATGTATATATAGCCGAATATGCAAAGCTTAAACTCAACATCACATAAGCTCCTAAGTGATGGCTGAATATGTATATCTATATATATACATCAACTATACTATTACCTTTAATTTATCTAATCACAAAATATCTCATGAAACACTTGACCCATTTCTCACAAAAATGAAACAACAACTAAAATGAACATCCCATTTTTACCCCATATGGCCGATTGCTTCATTTGTTACCCAACTAACAATTCAACAATTTCAACCTCATTACAACCTCTACCTATCCAATATAACATGAACACAATCCTCCACCCCTAAATTAGATTCGGCAATCACTTAACCCATTTTAACCTCAACTTTCAAGTTAAAAGCAATTAACACTCACCATATCCTACATTACTATCCATTTTAATGACATTAACACTCTACTAAGAGTTTCAAGCTTCTTGGCCGAATTTCAACCTCAAAATCCTAAGTCTAATCTATAGGATGAGTAGAATTTGAACTAACCATCTCAAACATGCATAGATTTTCAAGAATCATTCAATACATACCTCATTCTAGCCATCTTCCAAGCCAAAATCAAATAACCAAATCTCACTTCCTTCTCTCACTCACGGCAATAGCCAAAGAAAAAAAAGATGAAACACTCCCTCGTCCTCCTTATTTTATTCATCTTTTCCTTTTTAATTCCTTTCTTTAATTTATTTAATTTACTTACCAATATTAAATAATAAACAACATAAACTTGGAGGAATGGAACCATGCTTGGCCGGCCACTTAACATGAATTGGGCACTTTGACATGCAAACCCAAACTTTCCTATTTTAATACTATTTGGTCCTTACTTATTTACCTATCATAATTTTCTAAGTCTCTCAACTAGATCCTTTCAAGCAAAATTCACATTCCTAAGATAAATTAAAACATCAAATTTTTATACAAGTACTATCACACATATAAGATATGCAAATAAAATTTTAACTAAATTTTATGGCTCGGTTTTGTGGTCCCGAAACCACATTCCGACTAGGGTCAAATTAGGGCTGTCACAACTCTCCCCCACATAAGAAATTTTCATCCCCGAAAATCTTACCGGTGAATAATTTTGGATATCGATCCTTCATAGAGTCCTCAAGTTCCCAAGTGGCTTCTTCAATTCCGTGTTTATGCCACAACACCTTCACTAATGGGATTTTCTTATTTCGCAACCTTTACTTCACGCATCAAAATGCGAACCTTTCTTCACTTCATAACTCAAGTTTAGGCTGAATCTCGATCTCAGATGGAGTGATTTCGTGCGACGGGTCGGACCTATATCGTCGAAGCATCGAGGCATGGAAAACGTTGTGAATCTTTTCAAGCTCAGGGGGTAAAATTAATCGGTATGCAACTGGTCCAACTTGTTCGGATACTTCGTACGGACCGATGAACCTCGGACTCAATTTGCCCTTACGACCAAATCTAAGCACCTTCTTCCAGGGTGAAACTTTGAGAAATACTTTGTATCCAACCTGATATTCAATGTCTTTTCTTTCAAATCCGCATACGACTTTTGACGATCCGAAGCGGCT